>NC_056730.1:70983151-71018151 GCF_019279795.1 Protopterus annectens
ACATTAATAAACATGGCTCATCATTAGTAGATGTCATACATACTCCTGATGAATGTTATGGAGATAGGTAATATGCCCTGTGAGTCACCTCTGTGTATCTGTTTGACAGTAGCAAGTGTGATCACATTACATGTGTGTCAAATGGCAGGGTAACATATGGCTAGGCTGCTGTAGGCCCCGGCCCAATAGTGTGGTACCTACCTATGACACAATGTGCACACACATGTACTCAGTGCAATACCACCTATGTGAGGTGGAATGAGTGTGATACTGACTGTGTGCAAGGTCTGTAAAGGTGTGATAGCATAGCGTGAGGTTGTGTCTGTCATGGTAGTTTGTGTCCTAGGTGTGAGGGCAGAGAAAGATGTGTCAGTTATTGGGATGCAGACATAGTAGGATGGCATATGTTGTGACTTAGTACCTTGTGTATGACTGTGGTGTAGGCTGTAGCAGTACATGTATGCTCAGTAAGTGGTACTGCTGGTGAATCCAGGTCACATATGAACTGTTGTACTACCTAAAGCTGTAGGCCTAAACACCACAGTATGGTGTAGGTTCACATTCCCTGGTATCACTGTCTTGTGTGTGTTCCTGTAGTCTGCACAAATTACATTCCTTAGGCATAGGTATCTGTAAGTAGGGGCACACAGTACTATAAGGTACACAGGTAATGCTCATCTGTGTTGGCATACATTTGTGTGTTGTATGTTTGACTAATGTGTGTGTAATGATGCCTGTACCATGGCCGCAATCACATGTGTGTTACAGGGTATGTGTGTGCACCTAGCAACATGTATACTCTGTTACAGCAGTATGCCAGCTATATTAACAACCGTGCACATATGTTAGGTAGGGGTATGGCATGAAACACTAGGGTGGTTTACTGTTAATACTGTAACTGTACATTACATTCATTGCATTGGATGACAATATTCGTCATGCATTAGCTTGATATATACCCCCAGTGTGAGGTTGTGCATTGTATCCAATACAGTGTGTCAAGTACTGGTGTATATTGGTTTGTTGTATGGAGTGCGGCAGCCACTGTTAGGCAGTTGTGGGCTGAGCACTGATAAGTGGTATTGAAGGTGTGTATCCTCCGATAGACAGACAGATGCTATATCTGGCAGTTAAGTGATATCTGTACTTCATAATGTTAAGTGTGCCACATGACTTGCTCACACATATTGTTTAATTGTCTTCCAGGGTTATGGCTCATCACCGCAATCCTGTGTATACAGCTGCAGAGGAGGAGGTCATACAGGCCAGCCTGTATCAAAACTATGCACAGCTTTTTTCCAGGGCCAGCCAGCACCAGCATGAGCGCACTGCACTGTGGCAAGATCTTGTTCGCCGGGTAAATGACATAGGCATGTATAACAGGACATATGAGCAGGTATACCATCACTGCAGTGATTTAATCAGACATGTCTGGCAGCGTGCATCTGATATCCATAGGCAACAGCTTGCCACAGGTGGTGGTGTGCCTATACATACCCCCCTCACCAGAGTGGAGGAGCTGCTCCTAAGCGTGGTGGCTCCTGGCCTACAGCAGCAGCAACATCATGCATGTGTCATCATGGAGGCTGGAGCTACCCAACAGGACAACATGGAGCATGCAGGTAATATGCCCTAGCTGTAGACTACTGTTACCTGTATTGTTAGAATATGCTTATGTGAGATGTGTACTGTGTGTTTAGCAGTTGTGCTGCCTCTCATGTGCAATACTGATATTTGGAATAGTATCTCCACACCTGGCACTGTTGACTGTTGTTCCACTGTAGATTAGCGCACTCACTCACGGCGGCAATGCCACAGTTGTGGCCACTGATAAACTGTGTCATATTCTTGTAGGTCCCTCTGGTGTGACAGCAGGGCAGACGGTACATGCTGGTGAGTGTGTTAACACTTTAATAATGGTAATGAAATGTGCATGTCATAGGTGAGGTGTAGGCCATGTACACGTAACACACCTATGCATAATGCATGCTGCCCATGTTTGCTGTGAGACATTAATCATCAGATTAAAGTCAGTAGCTCCCTCAAGCACATACACTGCACAGTGCAGCAGACACAAGTGTGGCAACACTGTACTGCACATTAGATAAGCATAGTTGCTACAGCTGTACACAACAGAACATGTTTATCATATGCAGTACATGAAAACATGCTATACTCATAGCAGTCATTGCTTTGCACCTCAGTGTTGTGCGTGTGCAAACATATGCACCTATACACAATATGCATAGCATGTTGTGTGTGTGCTTACATATGCCAGTATACACAATATGCACAGCAGTTGCCATCCAAACAAAGTGTCACATATATGTCCTGGAATGCTAGTGGGTGTATAGGTCACTTGACACACATTGGGTTGTGTCCATGTACAAATTGTGTTCCAGGGTGTAACCAATCACTGAACAACAACACAGTTGCAACAAAGCCATGTATACTGCCATTACATTGGGGCATCTACACTAGCACTGTATGGTCTTGTGCAACAGATATTCTGCATGCTGACATGTGTGTGGTGACTGTTTACCTTGTGATACTGCCACCCACCTTCACCCACTATAGATTATGTGTTGGATTGCTGGTGTGTGTGTATGTGCTGTAGTGAGGAGTGTATTACTGTTCATGTGTGCATGTGTGCATGTGTTCATGTGTGCATGTGTGCATATGTGCATGTATTCATGTGTTCATGTGTGCATGTGTTCATGTGTGCATGTGTTCATGTGTAGACCGTAAAGTGCGTTTTCTGTCTTCTTCTCACAGGTGCTGAGTTAGGACTGGCCAAATGCAGCAGGGAACCTGAAGCCACTGCCATGAATAGTGCTGATGATGAGACATGTATATTGACACAGGGAGGTTTGACAGGGTCTGTCGGTCCACCAATCAACAGTACACACCGTTCAACCCCATCTATGCACACACTCATACTGCCAATACATCCCTTACCACCAATGGCCATAGGCGATGGACAGCATACAGTTGGCACTGATCAGGAGAGTGTGGTAACCATGGCACTTGCATCCCCTCACAGCAGCCATAGCCATATTCCTGGAACAGTACCACATAGGCAGAGGTCCAGGGTTCTCGGGGAGCACTGCTGGTTGTATTGCCCCTGGCAGGTTTGCCCTCACTGGTCTCACGACATCCAGTATGTTCCGGGCTGTAATGAAGGCTCAGACACGTATGGAACAGTACACCAGGCAGGGACTTAGGGCGCAGAGGGCACATTACTCCGCTATCAATGACAGCATCCGTGACCTTGCCAGTGCCATCCGGACTTACACCGAGGTCATTGGTAGATGTTGGGGGGAGACAATAGATGCCCTCCACAATATGTCATCCATGAGCCAGGACCATGCGGGTCGGTTGCTAAGTTGACGTGGATGCATGCCAAAAACAGCAACAGCTGGCAGTGGTCGCGGACGGCCCCCAGGTCACAGCCGCTCCCGTAGTGGCAGTACCAGCCCCAGCAATGGTGGGGCTGGCCTGTCCATTGACCGTCCCAGTAGACCACGTGCACGTGGCTCTGGCCATTCCCAGCAGGGACATGGGTCCAGTTGTCCCACCTCTGCCTCTGAGGACAGTACCCAATCAGGGTTGGTACCCGATACTGTCTGTAGCATCCCTGCCAGGCACAGGTACTGTGTCCATGGCCGCAGACAGTAATCTGTATGGCCTAGCAGGTACAGTCTGTGGCTGTCCCACAAACTACTGTATATGGCAGCCACATGGTGGAGCTGTGTGCATGCAGACACACACACATTAACCAAACAACTAGACTCACACATACACACACATTACATCAACATTGGCCCATGCTGTACTGTTGTCCCTCACACACACACACACACACACACACACACACACACACACACACACACACACACACACACACACAGACATGTCGATTGGATGGGTCAATGTCAGGCTCTAGCAAACAACAAAACACCCTGTGCATATGATGATACCTGTGTCACCTCCTGTCATCTGTAACATTGATGGAGGAACAGGCTAACATTGTGCTGATGCACAAGGTGACACTATAGCAGTGTAGCAATATTAGCAAGTTGTCAACAGGAAAGTGTAATGGCATCCTTGTAGGTATATCTCAGCAGACATTATTCATCAAAGCTGTGATTGCCAATGTAGCATTGTTTACACCACTGTTAGGTCTGACTATGTATTGTCCACCCATGTACCACTTGGCTGACATGTAATGTGTTGCCAGCATGTGTTAGTGAGTGGACAGTATGTGTGTGATGTGTGGAGTACAGATTAGCAAGTGTACATCTGTGAACATGGTGGGTGCGCACTGTCTGTATGTACGTGCCTAGTAGACACATGGGACTTGTAGCATACCCTGTTGTACACATAGTGAACATGTCAACAGTATCTTTCAATGACCAGTATGCATTCTACTACAGTTATGTACTAACATGGGTAGACGTGTGTATGACATGGGTAGACACCATGCTGTGGGTGATACTGTTAGTATCTGTCAATGGTTTGTGGTCTGGTAGTATACATAACCTCAACAGCATGACTATAAGCAATCATTGGAAGTTGTCCTGACAAATGACACCCAGTCATAGGGAACTCAGTAACTGTTGTATCTTTCTGGTGCTACACTATAACACTAACCAGTGGTAATTACCGCCACCCATTCCTGTGTCCATATCTGTTTGGCATATAGTCCCCTTCGGTACATGCAAACACACTAGGGAATGTGTCCATCCACATCTGGTAATGCATGCAGTGGCCTACAATCCATTCCCTGGATGGGACACATATCCTACACAAGGGTATCATACAGACAGATGCCTGTCATGTGATATATGCTGTATAACAGTAAGCCGACTATGGCATAGTCATTCACATGTACTATACTTCCTATCCCGTCAATATCACATTGGTGGTAGCCCTCAACATGTATGTTGGGTACCAATGTGTACATACAGCCTCATGTTATGTCATGTGTCCCTTGGTATCCACATATCCATAGGTATTGTGGAGTTCCAATGTGTGTCACATGACACATTGGAGGCCTGGATGCATATACACAAGGCGGTTGTACACCTATAAAGATTGTCCATTATTGGCAGTCATGGTTGTGTATGAACATGCCTGACATATACCCCAGGTATATACCCTCACTCACACTACTGTGTGTGGCACAGATGACCTTGGCCATGGATCACGACAGTGGATGGGCCTGTCACATACATACATATGTGACCTACGATCTGAGAAGCTGCGGCACAATCTGTCAGTGGCAACAAATGTAGTCATGTAGTATGCAGGCTTCACACCTATGTACTGATTAAGGGAACATGTACACATATATATTTGCAAAGCATATACCTGGTGTGTGCAATGCACTTACTGTTGTAATCATAATATGCCATAACATAGTAAAAGCAAGACCCACACTGCATTGACCAAGAATGACACACACACACAGTCAGCGTTTGTAGGATTTAAACCCCTATCTAATTAGGTTATGATACTACAGAGAAACACGTTAGCATGGCACGCTATTTGCTTTACTGGGTGGTTTCCCTTCTCCATCTGTATTTTTAGTGTGCTGACATCATCAGTCTTTCCAAAGAGGAATGTACATCTGTAGTGTGTTTTCCCAGTCTTCAAAAAGGCCACTCCTTTCATAGAGAATTGCACACACATACACAGTCAGCGTTTGCAGAATTCAAACCCCTACCTAATTAGGTTATGCTACTACAAAGAGATGCATTAGTGCAGCGCTATTTGCTTTACTGGGTGGTTTCTCTTCTCTGTCTGTATTTCTAGGGTGCTGACATCATCAGACTGGACATGGTAATGTGTGTACACTTTGTTTTATGCCATTCCAGGAATGGTCCATGCGAGTCGTCAGGTGTCAACAGCTGGAACAGGAACTCATAATCCTTACCTTGTGTGATCTATCTGTGGACACATCAACATTCCTTCATATGTCAACACATATTTATGCACAGCTTGTTGGTTTTGTGGCTACTACATGTGTCTGGGATGTTGATAAAGGGCTATTCAAAGTGTATGTGAGACATGTGTAGCTGTGTTCAGTGATGTATGTCCTGTGTGGCTGCCTTGCAAACAGTCTAGTATGTTTGGGAACCATGATCCGCACATGAACATACCACGGTTAGTAGGGTTGTGTGTATGTCAGCTTCCAATAGCTTGGTTTATGACTTCAGTCATGGTGGACTCCATGGCTTGCAGATCATACTTCATAGGCATACTGGACTGTACATCCCATGGTGTGTTGTGCACCAACACTTGTGTGGAGTGCCATATGTTGCTGTAACACATTCAATGGTTCCACATCCTGTGTAGGGGGGGAGGTTCATCTGACTGTTCAGGTGCAGGATCTGTTTGTTCTGTAGTTTATGCATGACACATATTGGTAATCAATGTAGTCCACTTGATGCCATGCTTTTAGCATTGGGGATAGCTGTTCATCCCTTCTACATGTGATATCTCCTGGTATGATGATATGGACTATCGTCGGTGGGAGGTGGGTATGTATATATGGGCCTGTCTGTCAGGATGTCGGCATTGTCAGTCAGGTACAGTTGGCTCTGACTCATGACATATATGTGTGTACATTGCTATATATGACATAGCTGTCGGCGGTGTCACGGTTCAGTCTGGACTCCTTCTCAGCTACTCTTTACAGAACACCAACAAACCTGAGCACTAATCCCTGATATACTCCTTTACACACTTAACATCCTACTGATCCTTTGTCATCTGGCTACAGAGTATGTCATGATGATATCCCGGCATGTCCAGGGGTCAGCTTTGTGTGCACTGTCCAGTCCAGCTGGTGAATATTGTGATGTAGACACAATGTCACGTCTGCCTCATGTACACAGACAAGACTCTCCTCCTCACAACAAACCCAGATATATGTGTGAGATGCACCTATAGAGACATACAGGGTGCTGAACTCTCTCAACCCATGACTGGCATAGTCTATCAGGTGGTGAAGATAACCACACACACCACATATCAGTCTCACATATCCTCTGACGATAGCACTCAAACCGCATTATCACACATACACATACTCAGATGCTGTAAATGAACTCTGCCTAAGCAGCAGAGACCTCCACATCAGGCACACACACAACTGCTACCCCACTACAATTCCCACATCTCACATAGTTCACAATGTCAGGGTGCCACACAGTCACTTGCCTTCGGGCTGCACAACACACATAATACAGTTGTGATAGGCGACACTTATTGTCAGACACACTGACGTATGACTCACTAGCCCATACAAGGGAATAGTCCCTTTGTGCTGTCTGTCGTGTTTCAGGATCTGCCACATAACACATGCAGTCAGGTCACTACAAAGCAAGTACAGGACTGGCACCATCATTGTCCATGTTGGTGCGTAAAACCTCAGATGTTACTCCCTGGACCACATGACATGGTACATGGAGGAACAGTGTCATGATGTAGCCCAGGCCAGTATGACCCTGACCTTGTCTAGCATCTTACACCCACCAAGTATGATGTCACAGTATACAGACAAACATATCATGTTTAACACTTGGCTAACAGATTGGTGTCATTCATAGGGGATACAGTGTCTGTCAGCCTGTGATGACATGCTCAACATGCCACATAGCTTCACTATGGGCAGCTTGCACCTGTCACCTTTGGACCTTTGAATGCTGGCTAAGGCTCTTGCTACCACCATAGTGCATTTGTTGAGCAGGGCTCAAAAGACAAACCCACCTACATAGACATTACAGGTTAAATAACACTAAGGGTAATGTTGCTCAACACCAGATGTGTTACCCTCATATTGCGGCCACTCAGGACTCCCCTCAGTATGGGGGATAGCAATATATGTGCACTAACAGACGCCTAGTTCAGGGTCACATATGCAGACCAGCACTACCAGGTTATGTTTCATACCATGCTTTCTGACCACAGGACTTGGAAAGGACAACACAACTAGGGGGTGTATCCATATACATCACAGATACACACACCTCTGGGTTAGTGGCATTGCACTAAGCATTACAGACCATACATATACAGCTACCATTGTTCGAAACTGCCTTTCAGTTTGTTGCCTACTATAGACCACCCTCCCATACTCAGGAACCACACTTGGCTTTCCTGGGAACAGTGGGGGATATGATGGTCTCCACAAACACCGTTATATCGAGTGACATCAGATTCATGAATATTGACTGGGGATACTACTCAAGCCGCAACAATCCCGCCCTACAGTCACTGCAATTTGTACATTCATATGCTATGGCACAACCAGTCACCACAGACACAAGGGGGAATACATATTGGACATGACCATCACCGACATGGGGACTCTATGTTACACACCAGCAGTATACCCCTCATTGGTAAGGTCGGAACATACAGCTATCTCAGTGGACATACATATACACTCCACACACCCATCCTGGGTAATCTTGGTGAACTTCTGATGAGCCAGCATCTCACTTCACCAAAGCAAGGTGGTATCCTTCAGAGACCTTGAGACAGTGTGAAATACAGCTCTGACTGCTGAATCCTTTACATACACATTCTATGGACTCCTAGTGGACTGCATGGATTGTGCTACCCCAAATAACAACAAGACTCACTCCTCCAATGGCAGGGGACCTGTCTGGTAGACACCAGTCATTAATGAGCTGTACAATGTCAGGAGGAAGCTACTACATGATAGAGCACAATCCCAGATGGGGAAAGCATCTGTGATCTGTACTAGCAGACAGCTATGATCACTCATGTACTTATCTAAGGTCTTCTTCTCATGGACAATTGCACCAGACAAGTAGGACTATCACAAGGCCTTTGTCTGTTATGTCAGGAACCTGGGTGGACACTCACTGATATGCTGTGAGTTACTGCATACTGACTACACTTACCCTGAACCCACTGGCATAGCCAACATCCTGGCAAACAGGTTCAGTGCAGATGTCTTCCCCCATCCCCCCTAGGGAGCAACTACCCATCCCAACAGAGTGTAACCTCTCTGACACCACACAGTAACAGGTGAGTGCTGCCCTCCCCAAAGCATACATTACAGCATCAATGTGACCAGTTGGTGTCCCGGCCTGCATCTTACACGAGCTTCATGAGAGACGTAACCCTCACATTATATCACTGTGCAATATTGGAGTTACTACAGGATATGTACCCACGGAATGGCATACAGCGATAGTGTTCCCACTCCACATAGTTGGTGCCAGAATGGAACACAGACAATATTGCCCTATAAGCCTAACTATCCTGTTATGCAAAGCTATGGAGTGTATTGTCATGGAACTCTTACACATAGACATCAGGAAACTACAGACACTGTGTCCTACACATTTCAGCGTTGTTGTGGGCAGATCTTGCCTCTTGAACATGTTTGTATTCTTTTGACAGTTAACAGGTCCATCAACATAGGGACAGTTGTACACGCAGCCTACCTGAAGCTTGCTAAACCCTTCCACACAATAACCCACTGGGCCATTATGCATTGGCTCACCAGCATCGATATGGACACATATCTCACATGATGGATTGCTACCTGGAGCAGGGATAGCACCCACATGGTCAGAATTGCAGGTGCCATGTCTGACTATACACCAGTTACACATGGCATTCCACACGGCTCAGTCCTGGGACCTCTCTTGTTCAGTATATATTTGTCTGATGTACAGGCTACCACAGGGGGAATATGGCTGACCTTGTTCACACTTGACTGCAAACTGGGTGCCATGATCACCTCTCCAGCTGTCACATGCATACTCCAACAGGGTCTCTCAGAGATGGATGACTGGTGCCTGAGCCATGGCCTACAGCTAAGTGCCATTATTTGCATAGTCATCCCCTTTGGGAATAACAACATGCTCACACATTAACACATAGGTAGTACTCCATTACATATGGTAGGTGTTGTTAGGTGATTGGGGACATGACTTGTTCATACTGTCACCTTTGACATTCACATTGCCACAGTGGTTGGAAAGACCTTCTGCATAAGCAACCTTATCCCATATGGTTTCACATCTAGATCGAGTGATGTCATTGTGCCCCTATACTAATAACAACCATGCTTGGTTACAATGCCACCTTTGGGGTGTACCTTACCCAACACCTGCAACAACTGTATTGGCCACAGATACCCAAGCAACAGCCACCCCTCAACAATACCCATGAATCACATATCTCACAAAATCAGTGTGTCTCACAGTCACAGCCCTTAAGGCCAAACAACACACCAAATACAGTTGTTATAGGGGACTGTATTGTCCGGCACACTGATGTCCCGCTCAACTGACTGAACAAGGAGAAGGTCACTGTAAGCTGCCTGTCAGGTGGCAGGATCCACCACATAATGCAAGCACTCAGGTCACTCCAAAGCAGGTACAAGTATGACTCTGTCATTGTCCATGCAGGTGTGATTGACATGAGACGTACCTCCCTGGACTACAAGGCATGAGACATAGAGCAGCTCTCTGATCATGTAGCCCAGGCTGGTATGACCCTGACATTGGGAAGCATCTTGCCCTCACCAAGAATGATGCCAGAGTATACTGACAAAATGATCAGTTTAAACAATTGTCTAAAGTATTGGTGTCATTCAATGGGGATCCAGTGTCTGTCAGCCTGGGATGACATGCCTGACAAGCCATGTTGCTTCACTAGGGATGGCTTGCACCTGTCACCCTTAGGCTTTCGTATACTGGCCATGCCTCTTGCCACCCCCATAGTGCATTTTTAGGCGAGGCTCAAAGGACATACACACCTCCATTGACAACCCAAGGATACAAAATCTAGAGGTAATGCTACTCAATGCCAGACGTCTACACCTCAAGATGCATGCACTTGAGGCTCTCCTCATTATGGAGAATATCGATGTCTGTGCAGTAACAGAAACTGGGTTCAAGGCTCCTGAGAGCACCCCAGCACTACCAGGTTATAACTCATACTATGCGTTTCACACACAAAACTCGGACCGAAGCACAAAAGGAGGGGTAGTATCTATATTCATCAAAGATATCTACACCTCCAGGTTAGTGGCACTGCACGAAGCATCAGAAACCATCCATGTGCAACTAACAGTGGGCTAAACTGCATTTCAGTTTGTAGCCTGCTACAGGACACCCTCCCTATTACAGGAACCCCACTTGGCATTCCTGAGAACATTGGAGAATATCAAGGTCTCTCCTACAACTATGCTATTGGGTGACTTCAACTACCCAAACATTGACTGCAACAACTACTCATGCCCAAACACACTTACTCAATGGTTCCTTGAAGTTATAAACTGTAATGCGATGGAACAACTGGTCACCACTCCCACAAGAGGGAACAACATATTGGACCTGGTCATCACCAACATGGGGACTCTATGTTCCACACCAGAGGTAAACCCTCATTGGTAAGATCAGACCATTAACAAATTTCCATGGACATCCATATCCCATCCCCACTCCCAGCCAAGGAAATCACTGTATAGAATTTCTCAAACACCAACTTTGCACTTCTCAAGACTGAGGTGGAATCCTTCAAAGCCCACAGGCCAGGGGATAACAGGCCAATCTGCAGAATCCTATACAAATGCATTCTATGAGCACCTGCAGGAATGCATGGATCGTGCTATCCCAAATAAAACGAAGACTCACTCCTCCAAAAACAGGAGACCTGTTTGGTGGACCCCGGCCATAAATAAGCTATACAACAGAAGGAGGAAGCTATTACATGACAGAGCAAAATCCCAAAAATGGAAGCCATCTCTGATCAGTATTAGCAAGAAACTTCAATACCTCATAAAATCATCAAGGGCTAGTTTCCAAAGGGAAATTGCCCTAGACACTTAAGATAATCACAAGTCCTTCTTTAGTTATGTCCATAATATGGGTGGAAACTCACAGATATGCTCTGAATTGTTGCATAATGGTACATAATATACTGAAACTACAGACAGCCGACATCCTGGCAGACAGATTCATCACAAACCTCTCACCCCCTTCACCCACAAAGGAACAAATGCATATCCCAACTAAATGTCACCTCCCTGACATCACAGATGCACAGGTGAAAGCCGCCCTCGCCAAAGCAGAAAACATAGCAGCTATGGAACTGGACAGTATCCCAGGCTGTGTCTTACACAAGCTCCAAGAAAAAGTGAACCCTCACATTAAGTCACTGTTCAAACTTAGCCTTACTGCAGGATATGTACCTGAATAATGGCATACAGCTACAGTGGTTCCACTCCACAAAGGTGGTGCCACAACAGACCCTGGGAACTATCACCCCATAAGCCTGACTAGTCTGGTCTGCACAGCTATGGAGCGTATTATCATGGAACTCATAAACAAAGACATTGGGAGCCTCCAGACACTGGACCCTACCCAATTTGGCTTTGTTAAGGGCAGATCTTGCCTCTTAAACCTAGTTGATTTCTTTGAAACAGTTACCAAAGCTATGGATGAGGGCAAGGTAGTCCACACAGCCTACCTGGACCTCACAAAAACGTTCAACACAATACCCCACTCGGATATCATACATAAGCTTAACAGCTTAAATATCAACCCCTATATCACAAGATGGGTTGCAAACTGGCTCAGGGATAGAACCCACATTGTCAGAATCGCAGGTGCCATGTCCAAATACAAACCTGTTACAAGTGGCATCCCACAGGGCTCAGTTCTGGGACCTCTCTGGTTTGGTATATACTTCTCTGAGGTTCAGGCTAACACGGGGGCATTATGGCTGATAAGCTTCGCAGATTACTGCAAACTGGGGGCCATAATTGACTCTCCAGCTAACACAAGCATCCTCCAGAAGGGTCTCACAGAGATGGATGTTTGCTGCCAGAGCCACAAGCTCGAGCTACATGCTAAAAAGTGCATAGTCATCCCCTTTGTGAAAAACAAGGTGCACACAAATTACCATATAAGTGGTAATCCATTAAGTACAGAAGTAGTAACTTGAGATTTGTGGACCAATGTAGATAGTAATCTCTCCTTTGATAATCACATTGCCAAAGTGGTTACAAACACCTTCTATATATGCCACCTTATCACGAACAGGTTCGCATCTACATCAATTGAGGTCATTGTGCCCCTCTATTCATCAGTCATCAGCACCATACTTGAATACAATGGCCCTTTTGGGATGTACCTTACCCAACACCTGCAGCACCTGGAGAGACCCAAAAGTACCTCTCCAAGAGGGTCATGGGCTACAAACAGATGTCATATGCAGCTCAACTAAGGAAACTCCAGCTCTACTCAGTTGCTTACCACCTACTCAGAGGCAATCTATGCCTGACATACAAAGCCATGTCAAAGCCCGAAATAATGGACATGCTCCACCTCAAAAATCCAAGTCCCTTAGAGATACATGCTCCAGGGACTTAAACCTCAGCACAGGAATAAAAAGGACATGCTGGAGGGACAGATTCATTTCCTAGAGGCTCCCCTCACTCTGGAATAGAATCCCAATTCATATTAGACATAGCCCCTCATTGACCCTCTTCAAGCCAAATCTGGACACATGGATGGGAAATCGCAAATTCACCCCTGAGATCTCTTCTGTGTCCCTGCTAGACAGAGGCACAGTAGCCTAAATGTACACAGACTATCTTGTGTGACCTACTATTCACTGGCACAGTGTAGTACTCTGACAGGGCTGCAAAAGCCAAACACACTCTGGCTAGGCTTGTACATACCCTAGGGCAGATAGCCTACTATCGACCTCTGAACCTATGCTTCTGCTCGGGATGCACAATATTTACTGCTGATACTGTTTGCAGGTCTTTATCATCTTTGCTTTCCCAGTTTCTATGAGCAACTTAGGTATCTGTGGAACATGTTTGATCATGACAGGGTTCCACTATATTATGTAAGTGTCTGTTGTCATGTAATTGTGTGCACAGGGCGGATTGCTGGATAGTGAGAGGTTCCTGGGTTAACACATGCAACTGCCAGATGTGTGGTCCACTGCTGTAGTCAGACATGGCCTAAGTGTGTGAGCATGCCCAGTTCAGGCTTTCCATGTTTTGTTGCCTGACAGATGTCTCATTTATCCAAGTGTGTGAGCATGCCCAGTGTGATCTTTCAGTATGTTGCAATCTGAAGTCCACTACATTTGTGGACGTGTGTGAACATGGCCGATATTAACATTTATACTGTGTGTGTTGGAAGTGAAGTTCTGTTCTTACTGCAGGACTCACCTTTGTGTCATAACTCAACAGGGATTATGCTGTGCCTGCAGGGTTTCCATGAGATACTTTGCATAGACTTATCAACATTCCTACATACTGGCTGAACAGTGCAATGCTGTCATGGTTTAGTGGTTCAGTACTTTAACTATGGTGCACAGTATCCTGGGTTTGAGGCCCATCACTGCTTTATATTTCCATACCGAGCAGACCAGACTGCTTAAGGGCCAGTTAAGCAAATATGAGCATGTTGGCTTTTGTTCTGCTATGCCCTACTTAGGCCAGGCTTGTCCGACATTTCTGTATATTCACCAACTTTGCTGGACATTGCCCAATATTACTCAACACTGACCACAGTTGTACTAGTTGGTGTGTGTATTCTGTTTGCATATACTACATGGTGGTAAATGCTGTTTAGCACTACCTTAAATTGCTTGACACATGACAATCATGCCTCAGGTGGTGCTGCAGGGCTGCCTATGTCGGATGCACATACTGCACTCCCTGTACATGTTTGAAGCCGGTAGTGTCAACTTAGGCATCCCTTTTACTATATGTGCGGGTCAGAGAGAGGTATCATTTCCAGGGTTCCTACTGAGCCAGTGTATGTGCTATGCGTTGCCTCTTTGCCAAGGCCAAAGCATACTGAGCACGCCTCCTTCTGCCTACTGGGGCAGGCTCAGGTTGTTCCTCCTCCGAGTCACGCTCTGCCTGTGATGACCTTGGCAATGGTGGGGGGCTGTTTGGGCCAGGCTGGTCCTGCTGCAGCTGTTTTCACAGGATCATATTATGTAGCATAGCACATACCATGACAATTTGGGTACATGTAGTTAGAGTGTACTGCAAGGCTCCACCAGATGTGTCCAGGCACCGGAACAGTGACTTGAGCAGCCCAAACACACGCTCGATTACATTTCATGTTTGTGCGTGTGCCTCATTATGGTGTTCCTGTTCAGTTGTGTGTGTGTTTCTGATGGGTGTCATCAGCCACGGCTCCAGTGCATAGCCAGCATCCCCCACTAGGTGACCATGTGGAATGTCCCCATTGGCAAATGTCTGGTACAGCTGCATCAGATGCCAGATATGGGAATCATGGTAGCTTCCAGGGCAGCCAGCACACACATTCAGTATTATGCCCTGGGCATCACACACAACCTGGCAGTTGATGGAGGGGAAGCCCTTGCAGTTGAACTAGACCCTACCCTGCTCACCGGCTGGTGCTTTGATGCATATGTGCATGCAGTCTACTGCACCCACTACCTCAGGGTATTCCGCTATTTGCTGGAAGAGACGCGTATTGCTGGCCAATACCTCATGGGAATTGGGGAAATATACATGATCACCGACATGTGCAGACATGACATCCAGAAACTGGTGCAGTACCCTGGATGCTGATGCCTGTGATATCTCCATCATATCACCAGTTGGTCTCTGGAAGGTACTTGTTGCTAGTATTCGTAGGCCAACACATACCTTGGTTTCCACTGGAATGGGTTCCCCTCTGTTGGTTCTGTGTGTGATGCGTGGCCTGCACAGCTCAACAATTTGCTGCATGAGGTCTCTGTCCACTCTATAGCGCTCCACTATTTCCAGCTCATGTAGCCCCTGGTAGGTTACCCTAGGCCTGTACACTCTTCTCTGTCTCCTCACTGGGGGTTGGTTGGCAGCATTCCCATTGTCCCCACCCTCAGCATGTTGCATATGTTGGTTTATGACAGCAATGGCAGCCCCTAACATTTCTTTGTCTCAGTTAAGCCTTTTCAGTATTCACTTCTCTTAGCTTACTGCAGTGCTGCAGTGTCTGAGCAATACATGGTGAAAAGTTGTTTGCAGAGTTTTAAGTGCTGGGCTGGGCTGGGCTGGTTTACTGCCTGTGTAATTGCCTGATTCTGATTATTTCCACCTGCTAGCTCTGCTGACTCTCCCTGGTTAACTTCCTACTGTTTGTTGTGCTTCCTTTTCCCTTTCCATTTCCTCAGGGGGCAGCGCCATGCACACTAACGCAGACGCACGTACATGTGCTAACATGCGCATGCACACAGGCTTAGACGGACTTACACTAGCTAATTCCTGCCTAAATGTGTGCACATGAGCACAGAGGCGCTTACAAGACTTTAAACTGCCTTATACATGTTTACTCCGGCTTAAACGTGCTGCGCACTCACGCTTCCACACGTGCACACTGCCTTACTCGGGTTTACAGGTGTGCACACGCGCGCATACACGTTGCAAGCATTTTTACAAGAATCTTTGGTGATACCCACAGTGTGCACCTTCTATTTCTTGACTTTAGCTAGGATACCTGATGACACACCTCTTCCAGTGATGAGCAATTGACAGCTAACACATGACACTCTGCTCCAATGAGATTATCTTCTTTCATACATACCCCCTCCTGATATCACCTATATCCTACTCTGTTACTCCCATTATCCTAGTCTTACACTCCACTGACTGTGCTCATTTGCTATGTAGACTTGGGATTCACTATCCTTACCCTCATTTGCATAAGATTGCCTACTAATGCTTGGATACATCTCTTAGACTGGGTTCCCCACTTAGCAACCCCTACTCGGTGGCCATGTTGTCTTCAGCCTGCCATTGCCTTGCATTGTACAATACAAATCCCCATAAAATCCACATTTGTGGGTTTTAATTTTTATTTTTCTGGTTTTAAGAGCGCAGCCTGTTTGTGCGACGCTGCGCTACGCTTAAACATGGCAAATCGGAAAAAAAATTAAATTACTTTTTTTTCATTTTGCATTGGGTAACATTGCCAATGGCCGTATATTTGGCTATTGGCATGCTTCCTCTATTGGATGCAACCTTTATTTGGAGCTGTCACAGCTCCGTTTTGCTATATGCAAAACGGTACTCAGTTGTCAACTGAGTACATTTCTGCAGATAACACTACTCTTACTCGGTCAGGTTCGGGTTTCCTGCATCACAAATCTACCTCATTTTCATGCCTTTCAGCTGCAATTGAGGTAATTTGCATGTCCCGGCCCTGTCCGTGTAAGAGCCATTTTAGGAGCTCTCTTACACGCCCCTACAGGCTGTTCCTGGATCGCTCGTCCGACATGATGGCTGCATGGCGTCTTACTCTACTCTTAGACTCCTTGCAAGACATCGTGAATCCGGCCCTTTATCTTGTAATTACTTTAATGCCAAAGTCATTTATCAACATTTTATTGCCAAAGTAATTTATCATCATTTTAAGAAACATTTCAAACAACTGAACAGTGCAAATAAACTGAGCAAGAGAAGCTGGGAGAAAGAAACATTTCAAAGTAACTGTACTTTGCAAATAACTATCTCAAAGTAATGGCACTTTATGAATGAACTGTTTTGAATTAATTGCAATTTGCGAATAAGCTATCTCGAAGTAATGGCACTTTATAATTAAACTGTTTTGAAGTAATTGCATTTTGCAAATAAACAGTACACAGCACACTGGATTTTCCCCCAAATGGCTACACTTTGACAAGTAAACTCTGTATAGTGCAACCCTGTAATAGTCACACTCTGTGAACAGACAAACCAAGGCACATGAAAATTTTCAAAATGGCTTCACTTGACTGCACTTCACAAAATAGTAGCACTTTGCACACAACAAACTCTTCAAAATTAATGCACAGTAATAGGCACACACAGTAAGCATGTTAGCACACTTTGAGATACTTCAAACAACTCTAGTTATGCTATTTAAGACTTCATTTAATGCAAAGTAGTAATCTGTACCAAACACAGTAATTCTCCCAAAACGCATGCAGTCACCTTTGCTTTATTTATACACAGTGTGCCCTTTTCTGCCCTTTCTATTATAGTAATTTCACTCAATGAATCTCTTAATGTGCCTTTTATGTCCTTTATGCCCTTTTGCTCTATTTGTTTTGCTCATTTAATTGCTTTTTATGCCCATTATACTTTCTTGTGCTCATTTTAACACTAAGCATGCTTGTTTTACTTTAAACATGCTTGTTTTACAATACAAAGACAATTCTGAACCCTTTATGACCTTTCTAATGCTCATTTTATCAAGTAACTCAGTTTTAAATATTTCATCTGACTAATGAGCTCATGTATACTTCTTGTTGCTTAATAAACTTTTCTGTACTATTTGCTTGCTTAACAATATGTCCTGTGCCCTTGTAATTCTCCATTTAATCTGTTTTAATAAATAAATAATTTGTGTGTTCTCTTTACCTTTGACTTGTTTCTGGCCCTTTTTGCTCTCAGTTCTTTTAGTTTGCCTTGTCCATCACCTCTGCACTTCATGGCTCTGAAGAATAGTCTTTGTTATCCCAATTCTGATACCATGTTGCTTGCCAGTTCCAGATAAAACAAGCAAGGATCATGGGTTATTGTTCAAACAGCTTTATTGTATGCTAACACATCATAAATGAGGTTAAGTAACTCTAACTTATAAACAAACTAGCTATCATGCACATGGATGTTAACATTCTGGCAGCACCTTCAAAATGGCACTGAAGCTAACACGTGCTTGGTATTTATATGCACACTCAGATCTTAGAAATGCTCCTTAAAGGTACAACACATCTGTTATTCTACACAAACTATTGTCAGAATTTATAGATATTGTATTGATATTATCCATAAAAGTTATACCTAAGTTTATCTTGAATAAAATATTTATTAAATTTACTATCTATAGTATTAGAGTTATAATTTATTGGTAGGAATATTGTTTTATTTTCATTAAAAAGAGGCCAGATTTTTTTCCGAAAGGATTCCATGAGTTTAAAAAGGACAGGTAGCAAGTTATTAGAGTAATTTATGTTCACTAAAGTATCATCTGCAAATAATTGGATTTTAGATGTTAAATTGTTAACTAAATGAAATGCCTTGATATGTGGTGAAGATCTAATCAAATTATCAAAAGGCTCAATAACCAACATAAATAGTAAGGGGAGAAGGGGACATCCTTGTTTACTTCCTTTAAGAATGTTAATTGATCTTCACATATGCACAAGAATTCTCGTAAAGAAATTTAATAAGATGAATGAAATTACTAGAAAAGTTACTGTCGCCTAAAACCAAAGTGAGATCATTTCAATTTACCGAATCAAAGGATCTGTCAATGTCCAAGCTCACTAATGTTAACTTTTCATTTGTATTATTTGCAAAATCAATTAAAATTAATATCCTATTAATATTATCATAGGAATTCCAATTCAAAATGAAAATAGTTTGATCATCATTAATTAAGGATGGAAGAAACTGTTTTAGTCTGTTAGCATATATAGACATAAATATTTTATAGTCTATATTTAATAAAGAAATAGATATATATGAAGAACATTTAGCTGAATAATTGTCTTGTTTTAAAATTGGAGAAATAATGCTATATCTCCATGAGGGGGGTATACTTATTATTTCTTTGGTTAGTTTAAAAACTTTAACTAGTATGGCTAGTGCACCATTTTGCAATAACTTGTAAAGTTATGGAATCATACCATTATTGCCTGGAGCCTTATTTGGTTTTAATTTATTAATTTGCACTTTTACTTCAGAAAGTAAAATAGGTTTATCAATCACTTTCATTTGAGCTTCAGTTAATTTCCTTTTAATATTATTTAAGAATTTCTTAATTATCTTTTGAGAATGCAAAACACAATTATTGTTATTTAAAGTACTATGGTAAGATTTAAACTCAGCCAGAATATCTTTCAGATCATTAACCTTTTTCCTTTTCTTTTCTTTTGACGAGAAGATTTCTTTAATATGATTAGCCTTATCAATTATCTTGCTTCTATTTCCAACCTATGTACTGATTTAGGATTTACAGAAAAATTAATTAACTTAATCTTTTATAAATTAATCCTAGTTTTAAGATTTAGAATTTCCAAATATTAATCATTCAACTCTCTTATTTATTTTGTATGAGTTGCATTTGTTTCTTGAGAGTCAAATTTTAAGTTAGCTAATTTCTTTTGTGTCAGTTCATTCCTTATCCCATGCTGTTTTTTTAAAAAGAATACAATTAAATAATTTTATTGTATAAATATGCTTTTAATGCACCCCAAACATAAATCTCAGAGATAGCACTAGTATAATTAATTTCACTTCCCTTTTTAAAAAAAAATCCTTGAAATCTTTTAAATTAGTTATGTAAGCAGGAAGGCATTTATAGGAATCTAATTGTTACTTTTAAAGAGCAGATAAGAAGTTATGGCATTGTGGTCAAAAGTGAGCAAGACATCACTTTTACCTCATTAAAACTGTTGAGTAAATCATTTGAAATAAGAACTCTATCAATCCTAGCCTAAGATCCATATCTATGAGAATAATGAGTAAACAAAAAGGAACTTGGGTCTAAGAAATCAAATATATCTATAATATTCATTAAATTCATAGATTTTACTAATTCATTAGCTGTTGCAGTATTTTTTTCTTTTTTCAATAACATTGGTATTGTCCTCCTTTAAGATGCAGTTCAAATCAACAGCTAATATAACACTACCGCTTGAGGTCTGAACAACAAGATCTAAATGTTAACAGTCTTAACCCATATCCTAGGAATCCAATGTAAATTTATAAGAGTATATCATTTTTTGTTAATTTCTAGTTGTTGTGAACAAATTAGTTGTTTATCATCCTTGTAAGAACTAATGATCTTAGGCACAGTTAAAGTGTTTTTCCATAGAATGGCTACTTCTCTTTTTTTCTGATTATAATAGGAACTATTTAACACATGTATGATTTAATAGTAAGTCTAAGGTCCAGATTCATGAAGGCTTGCACGGAGTCTTAGAGTAGAGTAAGACTCCATGCAACCATCATGTCCGAGTGATCCAGGAACAGCCTGTAGGCGTGTGTAAGTGAGCTCCTAAAACTGCTCTTACACGGACAGGGCTGGGATATGTAAATTACCTCAATTGCAGGTGAAAGGCATGCAAATGAGGTAGATTTATGATTCAGGAAACCTGAACCTGTCCGAGTAAGAGCAGTGTTATTTGCAGAAATGTACTCAGTTGACAACTGAGTACCGTTCTGCAAATAGCAAAACGGAGCCGTGACAGCTCCAAATAAAGGTTGCATCCAGTGCAGGAAGCATGCCAATGGCCAAATATATGGCCATTGGAAATGTTTCCTGATGCAATATGAAAATAAAAATATATATTTTTTTTGCCGATTTCCGATGTTTAAGTGTAGCGCAGCACCGCGCAAACGGGCTGCACTCTAAAACCCAGAATACTAAAAATTAAAACCCACAAATGTGGATTTTATTGAAATTGTTAATATACAATGCAAGGGAATGGCAGGCTGAAGACAACATGGCCACCAAGTAGAGGTTGCTAAGGGGGGAAGCTCAGTCTAAGACATGTAACCAAGCATTAGTAGACAATCCTATGTAAATGAGCGTTAGGATAGTGAATCGCAAGTTTACATAGCAAATGAGCACAGTCAGTGGAGTATAGGAGTAGAAGATAGGTGACATCATGAGGGGGGTATGTATGAAAGAAGTGAAGCTCATTTGAGTAGAGTGGCATGTGTCAGCTGTCATTTACACATCATGGAAAGAGGTGTGTCAACAGGTAGGCTAGGGAAAGGCAAGAAATGGAAGGTGTATGCCATGGATAACACCAAAGTTTCTTGCTGAGCGGGTATGCGTGCGTGTGTGCATGCGTAAACCCGAGTAAGACAGAGTGCGCGCGTGTATGCGTGAGTGACTGCGTTTAAGCCAGAGTAAGCATGTATAAGGCTGTTTAAAGAGTTGTAAGCATGTTTGCACTGGTGTGCACGTGTTTTAACCCGAATAAGCAAATTATAGTCTGTATAAGCATGTGCACGCACGTGTTATCTGCTGTGTGTGTGTTTGCGCTTGTGTGCATGGCGCTCCCCCCTGAGGAAACAGAAAGGAAAAAGGAAGCACAACAAATAGTAGGAAGCTACCAGGGAGTACTAGCAGAGCTAGCAGGTGAAAACAATCAGAATCAGGCAATTACACAGGCAGTACACTAGCCCAGCCCAGCTTAGCACTTAAAACTCTACAAACAACAGTCCAGTATGTTTCTCACAACAGACACTGCAGTAAGCTAATAGAAGTGAAAACTGAAAAAGCTTTACTGAGACAAAGAAATGTTAGAGGCTGCCATTGCTGTTATAAGGCGAAATATGCAACATGCTGAGGGTGGTGACAATGGAAATGCTGCTGGACAACCCACAGTGAGGAGACAGAGAAGAGTGTACAGGCCTAGGGTAACCTACCAGGGGCTACATGAGCTGGAGATAGTGGAGTGTTATAGAGTGGACAGAGACATCCTGCAGCAAATTGTTGAGCTGTGCAGGCCACATCTCACACACAGAACCAACAGAGGGGAACCCATCCCAGTGGAAACCAAGGTATGTGTTGACCTAAGAATAGTAGCAACAGGTACCTTCCAGAGACCAACTGGTGATATGATGGGGATATCACAGGCATCAGCATCCAGGGTACTACACCAGTTCCTGGATGCCATGTCAGCACATGTCGGTGATCATGTATATTTCCCCAATTCCCATGAGGTATTGGCCAGCAATATGCATCTCTTCCAGCAAATAGCGGAATACCCTGAGGTAGTGAGTGCAATAGACTGCACGCACATATGCATCAAAGCACCAGCCGGCGAGCGGGGTAGGGTCTACTTCAACCACAAGGGCTTCCCCTCCATCAACTACCAGGTCGTGTGTGATGCCCAGGGCATAATATTGAATGTGTGTGTAGGCTGCCCTGGAAGTTACCATGATTCCCATATCTGGCATTTGATGCAGCTGTAATAGACATTTGCCAATGGGGACATCCCACATGGTCACCTAGTGGGGGATGCTGGCTATGCACTGGAGCCGTGGCTGATGACACCCATCAGAAACGCAAACACACCTGAACAGGAACACCATAATGAGGCACACGCACAAACACGTAATGTAATAGAGTGTGTGTTTGGGCTGCTCAAGTCAAGGTTCCGGTGCTTGGACACATCTGGTGGAGCCTTGCAGTACTCACCAACTACATGTACCCAAATTGTCATGGTATGTGCTATGCTACATAATATGATCCTGCGAAAACAGCTGCAGCAGGACCAGCATAGGCCTGGGCCAAACAGCCCCCCACCATTGCCAAGTCCATCACAGGCAGAGTGTGACTCGGAGGAGGAACAACCTGAGCCTGCCCCAATAGGCAGAAGGAGGCATGCCCAGTATGCTTTGGCCTTGGCAAAGAGGCAACGCATAGCACATACACTGGCTCAGTAGGAACTCTGGAAATGATACCTCTCTCCAACTTGCACATATAGTAAAAGGGATGCCTAAGTTGACACTACCTGCTTTCAAACATGTACAGGGAGTGTAGTATGTGCATCGGACATAGGCAGCCCTGCAGCACCACCTAAGGCATTATTGCCATGTGTTAAGCAATAGAAAGCAGTGCTAAACAGCATTTACCACCATGTAGTATATGCAAACAAAATCACACACATCAACTAGCACAACTGTGGTCAATGTTCAGTAATATTGGGCAACGTCCAGCAATGTTGGTGAATATTGAGCAATGTCAGACAAGCCTGGTCTAAGTAGGGCATATCTGAACAAAAGCCAACATGCTCATATTTGCTTAACTGGCCCTTAAGCAGTCTGGTCTGCTCAGTATGAAAATATAAAGCAGTGATGGGCCTCGAACCCAGAATACTGTGCACTATAGCCAAAGTACTGGACCACTAAACCATGACAGTATTGCAGTGGTCAGCCTGTATGAAGGAATGTTGATAAGTCTATGCAAAGTATTTCATGGAAACCCTGCAGGCACAGCATAATCCTTGTCGAGTTATGACACAATGGTGAGTCCTGCAGTGAGAACAGAACCTGACTTCCAGCACACACAGTATAAATGTTAATATCGGTCATGTTCGCACACATCAACAAATGTAGTGGACCTCAGATAGCAACATACTGAAAGGTCACACTGAGCATGCTCACACACTTGAATAAATGAGACAAATGTCAGGCAACAAAGCACAGAATTGCTGAACTGGGCATGCTCACACACTTAGGCCATGTCTGAGTACAGCAGTGGGCCACGCATATCTGGCAGTTGCATGTGTTAACCCAGAAACCTGTCACTATACAGCAATCCACCCTGTGCACACAGTTATATGACAACAGACACATCTATAATATAGTGGAACCCTGTCATAATCAAATATGTTCTGCAGATACCGAAGTTGTTCATAGAAACTGGTAAAGCAAAGATGATAAAGACCTGCAAACAGTATCAGCAATAAACATTGTGCATCTTGAACATTAGCATAGGTTCAGAGGTCGATACTAGGCTATCTGCCCTAGGGCATGTACAAGCCTAGCCAGAGTGTGTTTGGCATTTGCAACCCTGTGAGATTACTACACTGTGTGTGTGAATAGTAGGTCACACAAGATAGCCCATGTACGTTTAGGCTAGTGTGCCTCTGTCTAGCAGAGACACAGAAGATATCCCAGGGGTAAACATACAATCACCCATACAGTCATCAAGATGTCTCCAGTAGGTGGTCAGTGGGTGGCTCTGCCTATGTGAAACTGGGATTACATTCTGGAGTGAGTGGAGCCTCTGGGATAAGAATCTGTCCCTCCACAATGTCCTATTAACATCTGTGCTGAGGTATATGTCCCTGGAGTGTGTAGCTCCAAGGGAGTCGGATATCCTGAGGAGAAGCATGTCCAGTAATTCTGGGTTGGGTATATCTGTAAACAACAGGCACAAATCATATCTGAGTAGGTGGTAAGCGACTGAGTAGAGCTGGAGTTACTGCATCTGACCTGTGCAGGGCATCTGTGTGAGTCCCTAGATCTGCTTGGTGAGGAACTTCTGTGGCCAGTACAGTTGCTGCAGGTGTCGGGTAAGGTACACCCCAAATGTGGCATTGTAACCAAGCATGGATGTGATGAGTATAGGGGCACAATTACCTCACTCAATCTAGATGTGAAACCATATGGGATAAGGTGGCCCACATAGAAGGTGTGTCCAACCACTTTGGCAACGTGAATGTCAAAGGTGACAGTACAAACAAGTCATGTCCCCAAACCCCTAACAACTCCTACCGTATGTAATGGAGTACTACCTATGTGGTAATGTGTGGGCATGCTGTTATTCCCAAAGGGGATGACTATGCAACTAATGGCATTTAGCTGTAGGCCATGGCTCAGGCACCAGTCATCCATCTCTGTGAGACCCTGTTTGAGTATGCATGTGGCAGCTGGAGAGTTGATCATGGCACCCAGTTTGCAGTCAAGTGCAAACATGTTCAGCCATATTCCCCCTGTGGTAGCCTGTATGTCAGACAAATATATACTGAACAAGAGAGGTCCCAGGACCGAGCCGTGTGGGATGCCATGTGTAACTGGTGTATAGTCAGACATGGCACCTGCAATTCTGACCATGTGGGTGCTATCCCTGATCCAGGTATCAATCCAATGTGTGAGATATGTGTCCATATCGATGCTGGTGAGCCTATGCATAATGGCCCAGTGGGTTATTGTGTTGAAGGGTTTTGCAAGGTTCAGGTAGGCTGTGTGGACAGCTGTCCCTATGTCGATGGACCTGTTAGCTGTTTAAAGAATACAAACAGGTTCAAGAAGCAAGATCTGCCCACAACAATGCTGAAATGTGTAGGACACAGTGTCCGTAGGTTCCCGATGTCTATGTGTATGAGTCCCATGACAATACACTCCATAGCTTTGCAGAACAGGCTGCTTAGGCTTATAGGGCAATATTGTCTGTGGTCCATTATGGCACCAACTCTGTGGAGTGGGACCACTGTTGCTGTATGCCATTCCTTGGGTACATATCCTGTGGTAACTCCGATATTGAACAGTGATGTAATGTGAGGGTTACGTCTGTCATGTTGCTCATGTAAGATGCAGGCTAGGACATCATCTGGTCACATTGATACTGTGATGTACGCTTTGGGTAGGGCAGCACTCACCTGTTACTGTGTGATGTCAGGGAGATTATACTCTGTTGGGATGGATAGTTGCTCCTTAGGGGGGATGGGTGGGAGACATCTGCACTGAACCTGTTTGCCAGGATGTTGGCAATGCCAGTGGGTTCAGGGTAGGTTTAGTCAGTATGCAGTAACTCACAGCATATCAGTGAGTGCCCACCCAGGTTCCTGACATAACTGAAGAAGGCTGTGTGATAGTCCTACGTGTCTGTTGCAATTGTCCGGTAGAAGCAGCCCTTAGAAATGTTCATGAGTGATCGTAGCTGTCTGCTAGTACAGATCACAGATGCCTTCCCAGTCTGGGATTGTGCTCTATCATGTAGTAGCTTCCTCCTGATGTTGTACAGCTTATTAATGGCTGGGGTCTATCAGACAGGTCCCCTGCCATTGGTGTAGTGAGTCCTGTTGTTATTTGGGATAGCACAATCCATGCAGTCCACTAGGTGTCCATAGAATGTGTATGTAAAGGATGCAGCAGTGTGAGCCATATTTGCCACTGTCTCAGTGTCTCTGAAGGATACCACCTTGCTGCGGTGAAGTGAGACGTTGGCTCATGAGAAGTTCAACAAGATTACCCAGGATGGGTGTGTGGAGGGTATATGTATGTCCAGTGAGATATATGTATGTTCTGACCTTACCAATGAGGGGTATATCGCTGGTGTGAAACATAGAGTCCCCATGTTGGTGATGATCAGGTCCAATATGTATTCCCCCTTGTGGCTGTGCTGACCATTTGTGCCATAGCATATAAGTCTACAAATTGTAGCGACTGTTGGGTGAGGGTGTCGGGGCTTGAGTAGTATCCCTAGTCAATATTTGTGTATATGAAGTCACACAATATAATGGTGTTTGTGGAGACCTTCATATTCTTCATAGTTCCCATGAAAGCCGAGTGTGGTTCCTGAGTTTGGGAGTGTGTTCTGTAGCAGGCAACAAACTGAAAGGCAGTATTGCACAATGGTAGTTGTATATGTATGGTCTGTGATGCTTTGTGCAGTGCTACTAACCCGGAGGTGTGTGTATCTGTGATGTATACGGATACTCCCCCTAGTTGTGTTGTCTGTTCCAAGTCTTGTTGTCAGACAGCATGGTATGAAACATAACCTGGTAGTGTTGGTGTGCATAAGCAAGCCTGAACCAGGCGTCTGTCAGTGCACAGATATTTCTATCTTCCATACTAAGGAGAGTCCTGAGTGGCCGCAATATGAGGTTAACACAACTGTTGTTGAGCAGCATTACCCTTAGTTTCATTTAACCTGTAATGTCTATGGATGTGGGTTTGTCTTCTGAGCCCTGCTTAAAAAGGCACTATGGTGGTAGCAAGAGCCTTAGCCAGCATTCCAAAGTCCAAGGGTGACAGGTGCAAGCTGTCCATAGTGAAGCTACGTGGCATGTTGAGCATGTCACCATAGGCTGACAGACACTGTATCCCCTATGAATTAAACAAATTTGTTAGACAACTGTTAAATGTGATATGTGTGTCTGTATACTATGACATCATAATTGGTGGGTGTAAGATGCTAGACAAGGTCAGGGTCATACTGACCTGGGCTACATGATCCGAGTGTTCCTCCATGTATCATGTCATGTGGTCCAGGGAGTAACGTCTGAGGTTATACACACCAGCATGGACAATGATGGTGCCAGTCCTGTACTTGCTTTGGAGTGACCTGACTGCCTGTGTTATGCGGCAGATCCTGGCACCCAACAGACAGCCCAGAGTGACTATTCCCTTGTTAGGGCTGGTGAGTGGTACGTCAGTGTGTCTGACAATAAGTGTTGCCTATTACAAGTGTATTAGGTGTGTTGTTTAGCCTGAAGGGCAGTGCCTGTGTGGCACACTGACATTGTGAACTATGTGATATGTGGGTATTGTAGTGGGGTGGCAGGTGTGTGTGTGTGTCTGCTTTGGAGGTCTCTGCTGCTTAGTATGTCTGAGTATATCTATGTGTGATAATGTGGACTGAGTGCTGTTGCTAGAGGATATGTGAGACTGATATGTGGTGTGTGTGGTTACCTTCACCACCTGATAGACAGTGCCAGTCATGGGTCGAGAGAGTTCAGCACCCTGTATGTCTATATATGTGCACCTCACACATATATCTGAGTTTGTTGGGAGGAGGATAGGGTTGTCTGTGTACATGAGGCAGATGTGACATTGTGTCAATATCACAATATCCACCAGCTGAACTGGAGAGTACACACGAAACTGACCACTGGACATGCCAGGATATTATCATGACATACTCTGTAGCCTGATCACAAAGGATCAGTAGGGTGTTAAGTGTGTAAAAGAGTATAACAGGGATTAGTGCTCATGTTCATTGGTGTTTTGTAAAGAGTAGCTGAGAAGGAGTCCAGACTGAATCATGACACCTCCTTCAGCTATGTCATAAATAGCAATGTACACCCATATATGTCCTGAGTTAGGGCCAACTGTACCTGAGTGACAATGCCGACATCATGACAGACAGGCCCATATGTACATACCCACCTCCCACTGACAATAGTCCATATCATCATACCAGGAGATATCACATGTAGAATGGATGAGCAGCTACCCCCACTGCCAAAAGCATGGCAGCAAGTGGAATACATTGATTCCCAATATGTGTCATGCACAAACTACAGAACAAACAGATCATGCACCTAAACAGTCAGCTGAGCCTCACCCCCTACACAGGATGTGGAACCGTTGAATGTGTCACAGCTACATATGGCACTCCCCACAAGTGTTGGCACACAACACACCATGGGAAGTCAAGTCCAGTACGCCTATGAAGTCTGATCTGCAAGGTCATGGAGTCCATCATGGTTGCAGTCATAAACAGAGTTATTGGAAGCTGACATACACAGAACCCTATCAACTGTGGTATGTTCATGTGCGGATCATGGTTCCCAAACATGCTAGGCTGTTTGCAAGGCAGCCACCCAGGACATACATCAATGAACACATCTACACATGTGTCACATAGACTTTGAATAGCCCTTAATCAACATCCCAGACACATGTAGTATCCACAAAACCAACAAGCTGTGCATAAATATGTGTTGACATATGACGGAATGTCAATGTGTCCACAGATAGATCACACAAGGTAAGGATTCTGAGGTCTTGTTCAAGCTGTTGACACCTGCTGACCCACATGGACCATTCCTGGAATGGCATAAAACAAAGTGTACACACATCACCATGTCCAGTCTGATGATGGCACCATCCTATAAATACAGCAGGAGAAGCAAAACCAGCCAGTAAAGCAAATAGCACACCGTGTTAATGCATCTCTCTCTAGTATCATAACATAGTTAGGTAGGGGTTTGAATCCTGCAAACAGTGAGTGTGTATGTGTGCAGTTTCCTTTGAGAAGTGTCCCCTTTTTGGAGACTGGGAAAACTCACTAAAAGAGGTACATTCCTCTTTGGAAAGTCTGATGATGTCACCATCCTACAAATACAGCAGGAGAAAGGATACCAGCCAGTAAAGCAAATAATGCACCGTGTTAATGCGTCTCCCTGTAGTATCATACCATAGTTAAATAGGGGTTTGAATTCTGCAAACAGTGAGTGTGTGTGTGTGTGGGGGGGTGTGTGTATGTGTGCAATTGTCTTTGAAAGGAGTGCCCTTTTTGGAGACTGGGAAAACACACTAAAAGAGGTACATTCTTCTTTGGAAAGACTGATGATGTCACCATCCTACAAATACAGCCAGAGAACAAAAACCACCCAGTAAAACAGATTATGCACCATGTTAATGCATAGCTCTCTAGTATCATAACATAGTTCGATAGAGGTTTGAATCCTACAAAGTGTGTGTGTTTGTGTGTGCAATTGTCTTTAAAAGCAGTGTCCTTTTTGGAGACTGGGAAAACACACTAAAAGAGGTACATTCCTCTTTGGAAAGTCTGATGATGTCACCATCCTACAAATACAGCAGGAGAAGGTATATCAGCTAATAAAGCAAATAGCGTGCTGTGTTAATGCGTCTCCTCTGTAGTATCATAACATAGTTAAGTAGGGGTTTGAATCCTGCAAACAGTGTGTGTGTGTGTGTGTGTGTGTGTGATTGTCTTTGAAAAGAGTGCCCTTTTTGGAGACTGGAAAAACACACTAAAAGAAGTACATTCCTCTTTGGAAAGACTGATGATGTCACCATCCTACAAATACAGCCGGAGAAGGAAACCACCCAGTAAAGCAGATAGTGTGCTGTGTTAATACATTGCTTTTGAGTATCATAACATAGCTAGGTAGGGATTTGAATCCTGCAAACAGTGTGTGTGTAGTTTCTCTTTGAGAGGTCTTCCCTTTTTGGAGACTGGGAAAACACACTAAAAGAGGTACATTCCTCTTTGGAAAGTCTGATGATGTCACCATCCTACAAATACAGCAGGAGAAGGGATACCAACCAGTAAAGCAAATAGTGCGCCGTGTTAATGTGTCTCTTTCTAGTATCATAACATAGTTATGTAGGAGATTGAATCCTGCAAACAGTGTGTGTGTGTGTGTGTGTGTGTGTGTGTGTGTGTGGGGGGGGGTGTATATGTGTGCAATTGTCTTTGAAAGCAGTGCCCTTTTTGGAGACTGGGAAAACACACTAAAAGAGGTACATTCCTATTTGGAAAGTCTGATGATGTCACCATCCTACAAATACAGCAGGAGAAGGACTACCAGCCACTAAAACAAATAGCACGCTGTGTTAATGCATTTCCTTGTAGTATCATAGCATAATTAGGCAGGAGGTTTGAATCCTGTAAACAGTGTGTGCGTGTGGGGGGGGTTGTGTGTATGTGCGCAATTGTCTTTGAAAGGAGTGCCCTTTTTGGAGACTGGGAAAACACACTAAAAGAGGTACATTCCTCTTTGGAAAGACTGATGAGGTCACCATCCTACAAATATAGCCAGAGAAAAGAAACCACCCAGTAAAGCAAATAGCATGCCGTGTTAATGCATCGTTCTCTAAAATCATAACATAACTAAGTAGGGGTTTGAAACTTGCAAATGCTGACTGTGTGTTTGTGTCACTGTTGGTCAATGCGGTGTGGGTTTCACTTTTACCGTGGTATGATTACAACAGTAAGTGCATTGCACACATCAGGTATCTGCTTGGCAAATATATATGTGTACATGTCCCCTCAATCAGTACATAGGTGTGAAGCCTGCATACTACATGGATACATTTGTTTCCATTGACAGGTTGTGCCGCGGCTTCTCAGATCGTAGGTCACATATGTATGTATGTGACAAGGCCGTCCACTGTCGTGTTCTGTGGCCAAGGTCATCTGTGGCACACACACCCATGACAGTTACTTAAGAGTAGTGTGAGTGAGGGTATATGCCTGGGGTATATGTCAGACATGGTCATACACAACAAAGACTGCCAAGAATGGACAGTCTTTATAGGTATATGACTGCCTTGTGGATATGCATTCAGGCCTCTAATGTCTTATGTGATACACCTTGGGACTCCACAATACCTTTTAATATGTGGATACCAAGGGACACATGACATAACATGAGGCTGTATGTACACATTGGTACCCAACATACATGTTGAGGGCTACCACCTGTGTGGTACTGACGGCATAGTATGTATAGTACATGAGGATGACTATGCCATAGTCGGCTTACTGCTATACAGCATGTATCAGACAACAGGTATCTGTCTGTATGATACCCTTGTGTAGGATATGCGTCCCATCCAGGGAATGCATTGTAGGCCAATCCATGCATTTCTAGATTTGGATGGACACATCCCTAGTGTGTCTGCATGTACCTAAGGGGGCTATATGCCAAACAGGTGTTGTCACAGGAATGGGTGGTGGTCATTACCACTGGTTAGTGTTATAATGTAGCACCGGAAGGATCCAATTGTTACTGGGTACCCTACTACTGTGTGTCATTTGTCAGGACATCAGCCAATGATTGTTTATAGTCATGCTGTTGAGGTTGTGTATACTATCAGACCACAAATCATTGACAGATATTAACAGTATCACCCACAGCATAGTGTCAACCCATGTCATACACACATCTACCCATGTTAGTACATAACTGTAGTAGAATGCATACTGGCCATTGAAAGATACTATGAGATGTTAACAATGTGTATGACAGGGTATGCCGCATGTCCCATGTGTCCACTATGCATGTACATGCAGACAGTGCACACCCACCATGTTCACAGATGTACACTTGCTAATCTGTACTGCACACATCACACACGTACTGTCCACTCACTAACACATGCTGGCAACACATTACACTTCAGCCAAGTGGCACATGGGTGGACAATACATACTCAGACCTAACAGTGGTGTAAACAATGCTACATTGACAATCAGAGCTTTGATGCATAATGTCTGCTCAGATATACCTACAAGGATGTCGTTACACTTCCTTGTTGACAACTTGCTATTATTGCTACACTGCTATAGTGTCACCCTGTGCATCAGCACCATGTTAGCCTGTCCCTCCATCAATGATGCAGATGACAGGAGGCGACACAGGTATCATCATATGCACAGGGCGTTATGTTGTTTGCCAGAGCCTGACATTGATCCATCCAATTGACATGTATGTGTGTATGTGTGTGTGTGTGTGTGTGTGTGTGTGTGTGTGTGTGTGTGTGAGGGACAACAGTACAGCATGGGCCAATGTTGATGTAATGTGTGTGTGTATGTGTGAGCCCTAGTTGTTTGGTTAATTTGTGTGTGTCTGCATGCACACAGCTCCACCATGTGTCTGCCATATACGGAAGTTTGTGGGACAGCCACAGACTGTACCTGCTAGGCTGTACAGATCACTGTCTCTGGCCACAGACACAGTACCTGTGCCTGGCAGGGATGCTATGGACAGTATAAGGTACCAACCCTGACTGGGTACTGTCATCAGAGGCAGAGGTATGATGACTGGACCCATGTCCCTGCTAGGACAGGCCAGAGCCACGTGCATGTGGTCTAGTGGGATGGTCAATAGACAGGCCAGCCCCAGCATTGCTGGGAGTGGCTATGAACTGTGGGCCATCTGTGACCACTGCCAGCTGTTGCTGTTGCTGGCATGCGTCCGCATCGACGTAGCAATCGTCCCGCATGGTCCTGGCTCATAGAAGACATGTTGTGGAGGGCATCTAATGTCTCCCCCCAATGTCTATCAATGACCTCGGTGTAAGTTCGGATGGCAAGGTCATGGATGCTGTCATTGATAGCGGTGTAATGTGCCCTCTGCGCCCTAAGTCCCTGCCTGGTGTACCATTCCATACATGCATGAGCCTGCATTACAGCCCGGAACATACTGGTCATCATAAGACCTGTGAGGGCACGCCTGCCAGGGGCAATATGACCAGTGGTGCACCCCCGAGAACCCCTGGACCTCCACCTATGTGGTACCGTTCCAGGTCTATGGCTATGGCTGCTGTGAGGGGATGCAAGTGCCATGGGTACCACACTCTCCTGGTCAATGCCAACTGTATGCTGTCCCTCGCCTATGGCCATTGGTGGTGAGGGATGTATTGACAGTATGAGTGTGTGCATAGATGGGGTTGAACGCTGTGTACTGTCGATTGGCAGACCAATGACAGACCCTGTCAAATCTTCCTGTGCCAATATACATGTGTCATCATCACCACTATTTGTGGCAGTGGCTTCAGGTTGCCTGCTGTTTTCGCCAGCCCCTAACTCAGCACCTGTGAGAGGAAGACAGGAAACACACTTTACGGTCTGCACATGCACACATGCACACATGCACACATGCACACATGAACACATGCACACATGAACACTAATACACACCTTACTACAGCACATACATACACATACCAGCAATCCAACACATACTCTATAGTGGGTGAAGGTGGGTGTCAGTATCACAAGGTAGACAGTCACCACACATGTGTCAGCATGCAGAATATGTGTTGCACAAGACCATGCAGTGCAAGTGTAGACGTCCCTATTAAATGGCAGTATACATGGCTGTGATGCAACTGTGTAGTTGTTCAGTGATTGGCTACACCCTCGAACACAATGTGTACATGGACACAACATTGCTGTGCAGGTATTATCAGCTCTGCAATGCCCTGTGCATCATCACTCACAAGTATGCATGCCATGGCTGCATGTTCTATCTGTGTGACACATAGACATCCATGTCTGAGTGCAGTGTCTGTGTCCATAGCAGATAATAGTGGGCATGGGTGTAGCACATGCATGCTATGTACACACACGGGATGTGTGGTGCATGTTGACATGAAGGAATCCCAATGCTCGACATGGCCAGTGTACAGTGGTTATGGTGAGTGTGGGACATATTGCAGATATGTGGGTGCCAGATATGGCATGGCATGCTACACGACTGCAACATTAAACACCACACGTACCCAATGTGTGTCAAGTGACCTATACACCCACTAGCATTCCAGGACAAATATGTGACACTTTGTGTGGATGGTGATTGCTGTGCATATTGTGTATACTGGCATATGTAAGCACACAGACAACATGCTATGCATATTGTGTATAGGTGCATATGTTTGCACACACACAACACTGCGGTGCAAAGCAATGACTGCTATATGTAGTACTGTGGTCACTGTAACTGGATGGAGTGTAGTACCCTGTGCCATCATCAACATGCATCTTGTGGTCACTCACAGCTACTAATGTGTGCAAGACCACCGCCTAGCATGCTGTACCTGAACTGCAGTGCCGTGGCTACATTCACAATTACACAGCCACCTTGTACATGGGTGTGTGAGGTGCCCAATAGGGAGCATTGCCTAACAT
>NC_056730.1:71023151-71088151 GCF_019279795.1 Protopterus annectens
ACGACAGTAGGGAAACCAGCTCAGGATGTACAGGATGGGTGTGAAGAGGGTCCATAGCTGCCCATTTCTTTACCAGCAACAGCTGTGCATATGCAATACATTAGGAGGGATTTTTGAAACCTTCCACCCCTGAGAGAGGGGTGAGGACAACTAAGTATGTTGTACTACCAATTATGAATATCAGGCACATGCACTGTTTGTGTACTGCTACACTGTCATTAGTACGTTACTCACTTCTGAACAGTTTGTGGTTTGTTTGTGTTGACATTAGCACAGTCTGCTCAGGACAACTGGACATATTTCACTACTGTGTATGCCTATCTATACCCTTGGTTGTGCCTGACTACATGGGTATATCGTACCTTTGGGTAGAGGTGCAGAAGTGCAGAGTGCATTATTTATTATTGTGTGATGTTTATCTTACTGAACATGCAGAGTTGCTGTGTACCTGTAAGTCTATAAAGGCTAGTAGTCTGTCTGAGTAGCTCCCACCTGTGGACATATCCAGATGGTAGACAGAGGTCAGCCTAGTATTCTTTGACTGTGCACCACAGCAGTCTTTTCAGCACCTGAACAATGGCATTGTCACAGGTGGTTGCTAGCAGTACATGGCTACATCCTTTGATATTTCTGTGTTGTACTTCTACATAAGGGCATGCTTGTTGGATTCATTCTACAGCTATTTTCAGAGTGTGTAACAGCAGACAAGCTTATATGCCTGCATGTTTCTGACTCTTTCAGGCCTCAGATACTCTCAGGTATATATTTGAATAGCCTCAGGGAAAGGTACATATAACTAGGATACACCTGTGATATATTTCAGACATTTTGCAGTTCAGACTTTGGGTGATTCAGAGCATATGTATTACTACATGTTTTATGACGTGCAAGCAGTGTCTACTTTCACTTATTGACATTTGTCATTAAGTGAGATTCCCCACCTTTCTGCCTACTGTTAGTACATTTCATAGGGAGTCAGAGGGGCACAGCTAACATTTGTTTACTAATCAGGGTCATCACTGTAGAGCAGTCACTGTTGGAAGGTCTGGCCTGTGACCTATGCTAATATGCCAGTGTGTATCCTGCTCTGATACTGTGTGGGGTTTGTAAGGTGCTACTGTAACATTATTCCCTACTAGCATGGCTGATTCTCTTTTCACAGTCATGTCATGCAATTCCACAACACCTGCTGGTTAAGGCCCACAGAACAAGGTTTGTGTTATGCCATTCCTATTTTCCCTTTACATTCACTCATGGTAATGCATGATATATTGCTTTTCAACACTAAGTTATTGTGTATCTGCTGTGGTGCAGTGGTACTTCATGCAGACTGGTGAGTCCAAGGTCCTGGGTTCAAGAGTGACAAGGTTTTTTATTTTGCTGCTGAGCAGTACAAGGGCCTTGTCATACAGAGTGACTAAGGCACTTTTAAGCAGTTGTAAGTGGGTTTGCTCGGGTTTGCACGATGCTTAGCGATGCTAAGCGAAGCTTAGCTTAGCTTATTTTATTTTAGCAATACTAAGCCAAGCTTGGCTTAGCTTATCATATCTTAGCAATGCTAAGCTAAGTGCACACATGTGCACACTGGTGCAAACCCGCTTACTACTGTTTACAAGTGGTCACTCCCGCTAACCCCTGCACTCATTTCTTTGACAGAAAAGTAAATGGGGAGATAGGAATGTGGTGATAAAGGATGCACAAAGAGGGGAAGACAGTAGGGAAACCAGCTCAGGATGTACAGGATGGGTGTGGAGAGGTTCCATAACTGCCCATTTCTTTACCAGCAACAGCTGTGCATATGCAATACATTAGGAGGGATTTTTGAAACCTTCCACCAATTATGAATATCAGGCACATGCACTGTTTGTGAACTGCTACACTGTCATTAGTACATTACTCACTATTGAACAGTTTGTGGTTTGTTTGTGTTGACATTAGCACAGTCTGCTCAGGACAACTGGACATATTTCACTACTGTGTATGCCTACCTATACCCTTGGTTGTGCCTGACTACATGGGTATATAGTACCTTTGGGTAGGGGTGCAGAAGTGCAGAGTGCATTATTTATTATTGTGTGATGTTTATCTTACTGAACATGCAGAGTTGCTGTGTACCTGTAAGTCTATAAAGGCTAGTAGTCTGTCTGAGTAGCTCCCACCTGTGGACATATCCAGATGGTAGACAGAGGTCAGCCTAGTATTCTTTGACTGTGCACCACAGCAGTCTTTTCAGCACCTGAACAATGGCATTGTCACAGGTGGTTGCTAGCAGTACATGGCTACATCCTTTGATATTTCTGTGTTGTATTTCTACATAAGGGCATGCTTGTTGGATTCATTCTACAGCTATTTGCAGAGTGTGTAACAGCAGACAAGCTGATATGCATGCGTATTTCTGACTCTTCCAGGCCTCAGATACTCTCAGGCATATATTTGAACAGCCTCAGGGAAAGGTACATATAACTGGGATACACCTGTGATATATTTCAGACATTTTGCAGTTCAGACTTTGGGTGATTCAGAGCATATGTATTACTACACCTTTTCTGACATGCAAGCAGTGTCTACTCTCACTTATTGACATTTGTCATTAAGTGAGATTCCCCACCTTTCTGCCTACTGTTAGTACATTTCACAGGGAGTCAGAGGGGTTTAGCTAACATTTGTTTACAAATCAGGGTCATCACTGTAGATCAGTCACTGTTGGGAGGTCTGGCCTGTGACCTATGCAAATATGCCAGTGTTTATCCTGCTCTGATACTGTGTGGGGTTTGTAAGCTGCTACTGTAAACTTATTCCCTACTTGCATGGCTGATTCTCTTTTCACAGTCATGTCATGCAATTCCACAACACCTGCTGGTTAAGGTCCACAGAACAAGATTTGTGTTATGCCATTCCTATTTTCCCTTTACATTCACTCATGGTAATGCATGATATATTGCTTTCAGCAGTAAGTTATTGTATATCTGCTGTCGTGTAGTGGTATTTCATGCAGACTGGTGAGTCCAAGGTCCCGGGTTTGAGACTGACAAGGTTTTTTATTTTGCTGCTGAGCAGTACAAGGGCCTTGTCATACAGAGTGACTAAGGCAAAAGCAGTTGTAAGCGGGTTCGTGCAGGTTTGCACGATGCTTAGCAATGCGAAGCTAAGCGCACACAAGCTCACACTTGCGCACCCCCGCTAACTACTGCTTACAGGTGCTTACTTCCGCTAACCCCCGCACTAATTTCTTTTAAAGAAAAGAAAATGGGGAGATAGGAAAGTGGTGAAAAAGGGGGCACAAAGAGGGTAAGACAGTAGGGAAACCAGCTCAGGATGTGCAGGATGGGTGTAGGGAAGGTCCATAGCTGCCCATTTCTTTACCAAAAATAGCTGTGCATATGTTTGAAATTTGGTGGGAAATTTGAAACCTTCCAGCCCTGAGAGAGGGGTGAGGACAACAAAATATGTTGTACTGCCAATTAGAATTATTATTTTACATGTCCAGCGGACATGTGTGTGAATTGGGCAGTTATGTATGGGGCGTAATGTTTTTGTGGGAACAGATTGCCCTTTTTTTTATTTTTTTTTTCAGGTGAGAGTGGAATGTGAGGTAGAGGAAGTAGGTATATTTGGGGAGGTAGGTTGGGGAGGTAAACAGACAAGACAAAAAAGAGGCATACAGGGGTGGAGTTTGACACATGGGGTGGGTGAACACAATTGATGGGGAAGGATGTTTGGAAATCGCAAGCCCATGAGCCCACAGATGGTAACAGTGGAACTGAGATCCCCACCCATGGGCAGTCACCACTGCACCTTCACAGCCCCGAGGGTGGCTGTGCTGAGGGCTGTGTAGGATGGGCAGGCTCACCCGAGAGACACACCACTCTCACCTCGAGCTGGCATAGGGGATCAGTGACTGAATGCTGGATCTCCCTACGCACCACAGCCCGGACCCTAGCAAGGGTGACAGGTGGCCCTCCTCCACCCACGCTTGCACGGGGGGACGAGCCCCATCCCCTGCAGCGCTTCCACCTGAAGGTGGCACAGGACCAATGGAGGAGGGGAGTCCGGGCTGGGCACCAGAGCCGCTGGTGCCAGGTGCACTCGCCAACTGAGGAGGGACAGGTGGGTCTGCTGGGACCGGCCTTCCCATACATTCTGTGATTAGGTGTGTTTAATTACAACATAAACAACAGCATTCCAGATTAGTTGTAGCAGCATGCAGTAATATTCCCATTAACCCAACACACCAAGATTCCAACAGTTGAATAGCCAGCATAACACATGCATATATTGAATGACAGTGGATATTCCAACAGCATGCAGGGATGTTTGGGAGCAACAGGCCACTATGAACGTGATGTTTGAACAGGGCACATGCATCAACATCAATGCAAATATTTATAAAACAATAGGACATATGTCCCAACAAATATTTAAGATTACACATACCCATTGAGGTGTGGAATTGCATGGTTTATGCACATACGGTAGGGTGTAGAAAAAAACCTAGGTTAACATCTTATAATGACTTTTTAGTCTACACTACATGCCCAGTGACTGCAAGTATATATCCCCTACCTGTATTATTACACTTGCCACCATACATTAGGTTGTGTCATGGGTTTGGCTATTTCAATATATGCTTGACCTATATCTGACATACTAACTGTCCAGGATGCAGATGTTACTGCTACATATTTCTTGTTTGCATTTATATTTCTTTATCTACATATCTGGGATGTTTTCACATGACATTTTCACTTTGATTTGTACAGAACCCTGCATTTCTTGACACACACTCACATTTCTGGTGAATAATTACATGCTACACGTGTGCCAGGTTTACTTATTCATGCCAGCCAGTAACTGACTATTGTGGACTGTATATATGTTTTACAGCTACTAGCACTTCCATCACCCACTTTATATGGGACTGCATAACTCTGGGTTGCCAACACATTTTCAAATAGTACTGTTTGTATAATGCAAAGGTACAACAACATTTCAGACTCTGTGACACAGACACACTCTGGGTTTTAGACCTTTATTAATGACATTGCACACTTTTCCACAGGCTCACTCCTTTATTTGTTTTAACGGTGTTTATGGCAGACATGTTCAAGACATATTATACCTTTATTCATAGGTTAGAACAATCTTTTTTCAGGCTCACTCACTTATGTTATATGACAGTGCCTGCAGAGATATTATTCCAGACATATGTTACCTTTCTTAATGGGTTACTACACTCTTTTTCTGCCTCTCTGACGTTTTTATCTGACAGTACATGCAGAGGACTTATTCAGGCAATTCTATGGCTGTTTTATTGGACTACAACACTTTCTTTCATGCTCTCTCCCATATTTTATATAACAATACATGCAGAATAATCACTAACCTGCCTGGTGGCGCAGCCTTAGCAGCCTATCAGCATAGGCTTGCTGATTCATAGCACAGTCACCTGCAGCTGTAAAGTAAATGAAGGAATATTGATACATACTTATCCGTTATACATACTCCATTATCAATTCTTACATACTGCATCCCATGGCTACATACTCAGTTGTAGGGCATTCTGCATCCCATGGGCCTCCTGTATCCACTGGTTCAGGCGGTCCTGCTTTCATCTCTTCAGGTCAGTATGGTGGTGATGGACCTGCTCACCAGTCCGAGAAATGCCTGTGGCACTGGTGAAGTCACAAGCTAACCGGTTCCAAGCCTCTGCCTTGTACTCCATCCCTTGGAACTGGCCCTGCAGGTGTCTTGTCTCGTGATGGTGAACAAGGAGCCAAATCATGTATTTGAACTCCTTGATGCCTCAACGTTGCACTCGGAAGCATGAACCCTCTCCTGCACCTGCTATTCTGACTGCAAATGTGAGCTACAATCAGTTATGGCTAGTATTCCCGCCTATGGGGCTTAAATATGCTGCATTTCCCGCACTTTTTTGTGATTGGCCATTTTGTAAAATTCTCGGTTGACTGCAGACCTGCTTAGTAATGGTTAAACTACCATTCGTAAGTTTATGAATGTTAATAGTGGCTGCTTCCCCATGTTGTCATGGCTTAGTGGTTCTGCACTTTGATTATGATGCAAAGGGTCCTGGGTTCAAACATTGTCATTCTTTTATTTTAATACTGTCTAGACAGGCTAGGGGGTGTGGCTGTGTTTAAGCAACTTAGCTCTACGTTGCTCCCGGTGCCCTGGTTAGTGTAGCACACACGTCCGCGCAAACACATTGCGCTGGGTAAAGCGCTTTTAAACTTTGGGCAACTGTATTGCGCTGGGTAAAGCGCTATTACACTATGGGCAACTCTGTTTAGCTGGGTGAAGTGCTATTAAACTATGGGCAACTCTGTTTAGCTAGGTAAAGTGCTATTAAACTATGGGCACCTCTGTTTAGCTGGATAAAGCGCTATTAAACTATGGGCACCTCTGTTTATCTGTGTAAAGCGTTGCTTAACAGCAGGCTATTATAAATCTGGGTCCTTTAAAAATATATATTTTGTTCACTGATACATTGGCCATGTCACTGCTTTTAATAAAATTTTAATAATATATGCCTGGTATTATTTAAAATACTGATTTAAAACATAAATAAGAAGGGGAGTGGTGGGACTCAAACCATGAATGCCTTCTCTTTGTACATACACTCATAGGTTCATAGGTTCATAGGTTCATACTAGGCTATCTGCCCAAGGGCATTTATAAGCCTAGCCCAGAGTTTTGTGGCTTTCGCCCACCTTTTAGTTTGGATAGCCCATGCCACATTTTTTGCTGTGCCTCTGTCAAGCACTGATAATCCCTGGGGTATATTCAGATCTCCCATCCATTGGAGATTTCTCTCTGATGAACAAAGCCAGCTGCTCTGCCTCACATACGGGATTTTTTGGATCCACAGCATAGGAGTCTCTGGGGGAATCTGTCTCTCCCTCCTCTGCATGTCCTATTAATAAACGTGTCAAAGTTTGTCTCCCTTCACCCTTGTAGTTCTGAGGGATCTGAGATTTTTGAGGTGAAACATGTTCATCAATCATGGCCTTGTATGGCCTTGTATGTTAGGCTAGAGCAGGCTGATCAGCAGACGGTGTTTAACTGAATAGAGTGAGTAGTTCCTTCAATGGGCAGCATAGACATATTTTTGAGACCTTTATCTTTTGGTGAGGAACTTTGGGGCTCCTTAATAGGCTGTCAAATGCATTGTCAAATACATTAATACTCAATCAAATTCAACTAGAATGATGTACACAGAGGATGTGAGTGATGATAGTCTAGTGACGAATCTTATGTGATCTCCTTGGTGATGATCTGGGTCTGCAATGTAGAAGGTCTTCCTATCTACTTAACGGTTACAGTGTCAAATGAAAGGTTACTGTCAACCCTGGTCCCCAGATCCCTGATAACCTCTTTCTGTGCTGTGGCTGCTAGGTGTATTGTAACCTATTTCGTAGCTATATTTCCCTGCATTTTGGTTTAACTTTAGGCCTTGGCTCTGGCTTATAGGCTTTGGCTTCAGTTAACCAGTTATCCATTTCATTCTCCCAGTTATCCAGACCTGTGTAGTCGCATAGTTTGCAGTCATCTGCCAGTTTCAGGCGCCTAATTCTCAGTGTAGTTTGTTGTACTTCATCCTGTATCTCCTGTGAACCATTACGCTATTGCAATTTGGTGTAATTTGCATAAACATTCTTTCTTATGCTCTTCCATGTCAGAATTGCTAACTCTAGCTAAGCAATGGGCACACCCGCGCACACACGCGCAAATACGGGCAGCTATATTGTGGATTTAAAAAAAATATTTTAATTATTTACTTTATATAAATGTGATGGGGGTTTATGGTGTCAGGGAGTGTGGTGTTGGGTGCAAGTACATTTGAGCAAACTCGCTCTTGTGTGCTTTTTAAAACCTTGCAGGGGCGTGCACATTTAAACTGCTCGGCAGTCGGACATGCCCATTGCTTTCTTACTCAGTCCATGTAAGAGTTACAGTTGAGTCAGCATGCCCTCATGAATATTCATGGCACTCTGACGTCAAACCGTTCAACTGCAGCCTCCGAGTAAGACTTATTAAGTGTTACACAGAGAATTAGTGAATCCGGGGGTAAGTCATTTTATAGTAAATGGGTCTCTTGAAGAAATACAATCTGAGTATTAAATAGTTTTAAAAATTTGTTTAAACTCCCTCTTTTGCAACCATTATTTAAACCATTAATGTTTAATTGTATTTATTTATTTTATTTTACATTTGATGACCGGGAAAGTCTGACTAGACACAGGTCCATTTTCAGTGGAGGCCTGGGAGAAAAAGCTCCACTTAAAAGAATGCTAGAAATACATTTTATAAAATACATAACTGTAATCTTAAGGCATAAAAATAAACATATAAGAACGTTTAACATTTCTTCATAGACATAGAAATCAATACCATCAGAATAAAACATTGTTTGGTAAGAATAAGTATTCAGTGGTTATAAACTTATAGGTGATCTTTGGCAGAATCATTGCAACACTGCAATGTAGTGGATTAGCCTGGGGAGTCACATGGGCATGTATTTTATGTAAGTCATAGACAATATGTCATACAACTAAATACAAATATCATGACTATTGTGTAAAAGTTACACTTTAGAGGTTTATTGAAAACCAGGAACTGTATAAGGAGTATTGGAAAAAGTTTACAAATATAGACTGTTCAATTTGTATATATAAAAAAATAATAATAGACACCCAAAAAGAAAACATAAATTTAATTCATATTAAACATAAGGTTAAACTACCATTCAAACACACCATGAAGTCTGAAACTCCTTGTTTGTACAGCATAGCTGAACAAACAAACCCATCCACCAAACAGGAAAAGAGCAACCTCTCTGCTATTAAGGAATATTTGATAATATTATAGGGTCAATATTAGAACATCAAATGTTCTAAATAGTAAATGCTCACATGAGCATAATTGTGGGACCTCAAAGTTTTTTTTTTTATCTCAGTACAATGAAGATTGGAATATTTGCCTTTTCCTTACTGTAGTGCAATCTCGGTGTTGGAATATATATTTAGTGGGGGTGTGGAGTGCGTAGGCCCCCACAATAATGTTTTTGAGGTCCTGCATTTTCACTCATGTGAGCGTTTGGTATTTAGAACATTCAATGTTCTAATATAGAACCAATATTATATACAATGTAGACAAAAAAAAAAAAAGAAATTAAAAAAACAGCACTAATTCAAGTTTTTCCAAAGACTAAAAGACTGAAAACAATTGTATGCTTCAGAGAAAAATAACTAACAGTCTATAATAACAATCATTATATACCATTTAATATTATACAATTAAAATTATTTTCCTACAAAAATACCCCTAAATCCAAATAATCATGAATACAAACTTAAGAACTGCAAGGTACAAATAGGACAGGGAGTAGCGATAAATATATATTCATTCATAAAAAACTCTGTATATCTAAGGATTAAATGATGAAATCCCCTAGGAATGCCAAGATGAAATAAAAAGAATGTGCTTTAAATTAAAATTTGTCATTTCTGTGGGTCTGAGGATCCATTTTACTAGTATTTCTTCTTTGCAATACCCAACAGTTGAACAGAAGGGTCACATGTATGTTATAAAGAGCAATCTCTATATTATGCTAGCAGTGATGTGAAATTCAAAAGCATATGAAAATTAATTTAGGCTAACAATTATTCAGTCAGAAATATCCATGAAAATCTAAGATAATCAGTCCTTTCCCAGCTTTAAGGCACTTCAAATCAAATCATCACACTATAAGCCACCACTAGCTAAGTTCGCTTTATAGCATTTATATGCCTCAAAACTGTTGCCATAAAGAGCAAGTGCAGGTTTAATGTATAAATAAAAGCATGTTTGTACACCTAATCAGAGCCTATGTCTCAATGGAAAATACACACCAATTGTACATCACATTCCCTCAATCCTACTCCCCATTGTGCATGTTTAAATATTTATATTATTATAAAGTGAAGAATCCCCCATTACAAAGTAAGGTTCTAATAATATATACTGTCAGTCAGCTTTATCCTTAGAGAAGCTTTGCTAGGAATCAAAAGTAAAAATAAAAAGGGGAAATGTATTTCTGCAACTATTTTAATGCACTCTGCAACTATTTTAAAACACTTCTTGTAACTTAGTGGTATATGACTTCTTGTAACTTAGTGGTATATGAAACACTACAAACTTTGAATGGGTAATATATTCATCAGTAGGGAGAGTAACATCACACCCCTCACCTCTTAGATGAAGAAATCTGGACAAAAGCACAAACAGAAGTGAAGCAGAGGCCAAAAAATAGGGACTTTTTTAAAATATTGCTCTTACAACCTTAGAAAGCTGACAAAACAATAGGCCTGTATCAGAATATATCCTCTAAAGGGCATGAAGTCTGAAACTCAACTGACTGTCACTAATTTCTAAGTTCAGTCTTTAAGTACTTGCCACTGATTTACCGGAAAAGAACAACTCCATAGAAATAAAGCAGAAATGGACATCCTGCAAAAAAAAAAAAAAAAAAAAAACTATACATTTAGGAGCATCATTGTGATATGAAAGCAGAAATCTGCCCCCCCTATTTATCAAATCCTGGGTCAGATTTACCCATAATGCCTATATATTGCAAATATAACTAGGTCTTATCCACCTAAGTTCAGTCTGAAAAATCACTGAATAATCAATGAATATGTCAGTTTAAAATAAAAATAATGAAATACACCATAGTGGTTAAAGCAGATCTTATATTCTATCACCGTGTCCTTTAATATCCATAAGATCAATATCTCCGAACTCCCTGAGTTTGGATTTACCCACCAATAAATTCCTTCCACCATAAGAGTTTCATAAATAAGTATCACAAAGCTAAGTCTTTGTAAATGACAGTACCAGCCCAGAGCAGCAACAGTTAAGCCCGCCCTTTACCAGTGATCAACACTTAATTAGAATACCAAGTGCACTTGACAGGAAACTTCAAAACACAGATTCTGACAGAAACACTAACTCTCTTCCAGACATCTCACAGAGCTTGCACACCAACTCTACAAATCACACCAAGACACCCGAGAGAACAAAACATTTACAAAACATGTCACCTACACACCATTTCTCTTCCTCCATCCATGTCAGGGACAACAGACAAAACAAACAAGCCTTCAACATAAAAGCATGTCCAGCAACACTACAGTCACACTGGAGACAGTGATCCACACAGCACACAGTAAACATGAACCTTTGTTCCCAGATCTTGAAATCACTCAAAGCTCCACAATGGAAACAGTGACTCATAGAAACAACAAAATTGCAAGTCAAGCTCTGCACCCAAATCACCAGTGTAGTCACAACCGATACAAAACACCAAATCCAACTTCAAAAACAATCCCAAAAACAAGCCAGTACCAAACAACATAGAAACAAGACCAGGACTCCATTTCCAAGCCATAGAAAAAGCCACAGAAACATGGAGGCCTCCAACAAATAGCAAAAACATGTCATGGAAGGACAAGGAAAGAAAAATAGAAGCATCACAGACTGCAAAGACATGGATAGAACTGAGAGATGCAATATTAACAAAATATACATGACTTAACACCACATCTTACTGCATAGCACAAAATAGAATATTAGTAATCTAAACTAAAATAAATAAATAAATAAGAAAATATTTAACTATCAGAATGGAAACAGGGATCTTATAAATACAAGGCAATGTTAATGATTTATAGGAGAACTTGCTGTAGGAATTTTAACCACAAGTATACCTATATACTAATTAATACAAATAAACTATTCTAGCATTAAATAAGAGAATATATCTAAGTGATAACAAATTATCATATAAAAACAATATGATTAATATGTGAATAAAACATAAATAAATTAGTAAATCCAATAACCACGGAAGCAGTTCACCAGCGATGACCAACACACTTTATTGCAAGTACAGAAAAAAAAAAAAAAACGAAATTGTTAACATCCATCAATCCTGCCTCCATCCACAAAAACAACTTCTTCTTCTTCAACAAGACTAACAAATGTAATTTAAAATGAATCTTATGTCACACAAGCTGTGCCGACCAATAAATTCATTAAAATTATTCACATTATTAACAAACACTCATTTAATTTCCATTTACAACATTTAAAACTACTTACAACAACACAAACACATTTCGATATTTTATTTTAAAAACCTTCTTTAATTTTATTAAAAATTCACAATTTATTAAAATTTTTTTAAAAAAATAATAAATAAAATAATAATAAATGTAATAAACTAAATAAATAAATAAATTACCTTTATGCAGGAAAATTGCATTTCTTCTTGTATTATTGGCAACAATATCACATACATCTATGAGAATATAGTATCAAATATACAAGAAGCTGAAAAAGAAAGATGGTGAGTATTAATATATCAATTTTAATTAAGTAAAAAGTCTTTTGTCCTTTAGATTCTTCTTTTTATTATTAGTCTTCTACCCTGATTTCTCAGCTTGACTTTTAAAGGAAGAACCAATCCAATCCATTTCTTTATTTTATTCAAGAATGTTATTAACTTTTAAAAAGGAAACAGTTGCATCAAGTTCATCAAAAATCTTTGTTTCTACAGAAAGAAAAACCTTCAGTCTAGCAGGGAATAGTACATGGACTTTAATTTGCTTTTTTCTTTAGTTCTTTAATTAGGAGGAGAAAACATTTCCATTTAGAAACAACTGAAGATGAATAGTCATTGTCAAAACAAATAATTCTGTCAATTTTAACAGGGGACTTAGCCCAGGCAGTTTTGAGAATTAATTCCTTGTCCTGTGAAGAGAAAAAAATGGCAAATGTAGATCTTGAAGATAATTTATTTTTTTTAATGAAGGGGTAGAAGACAGGGACCTATGTGCTCTCTCAATGCTGAAAGCCATTGCTTGAGGTAAATTTAATACCTTAGGAAGCCAGGATGTTAAAAATTGTCATATCGCTACCTTCTATTTTCTCCGGAAGACCAAATATTCTGATATTATTTCTACATGAATAATTTTCAAGGTCATTAACTTTATTGAGAAGAGCTGTATTTTGTTTTAATAAAAAAATCTATGTTGTGTTCATCTTCTATCAAATTTCATTCTACATCATTTAATAAGTCCTCTATGCCAAAAATCGGAGCTTTTTGTTGTTGTAGAGCTTCCTGCATCTGGACCATTTGCTTGGTGCATTTTTCTTTGAAATGATCCAGTTTAGAGTCTATTTTATCCATCTTCAATGGCAGTTCATGGATATTATTGAGAAGAGATGGTACTTCTTTTTTAAATGAAGAGTCCTGAGAACTGGTTTTAAGATGGCTCATTTCAAAGTTATAATTAGAGACAGTTTCCAATAATATATTTGATAGGAAAATTAAATATATCAAACATTTTTTGATACTATCTTGAAGGTATCAAAAATCTTTGAAAATAAGATTTATTTTCAAAATTCCTGTTGTAGAAATATAAAAATAGCAGAGCAAGCAAATTCTGCTATTACTTTGTCAGCATCCTAGCCATGTCCCAGGAGATTTTACGATTTTTAAAGCTTTATAGTTTGATAGAATAACTTTGAATGAATCTATGATATTATATAACTTTTGTTTTCCACAAGTCTTGCCTTAAAGAAAGAAGATTGCTGTTTAATTTTGACCATTCTAGCATCTGCCAAAAATCATCACCAAAAACTGGTTGAAGAGCAGAATTCTTCATTTCAGATAATTTATTTCTATTCTTCATGAAGTTATCAAGACAGAAATTATTACCAAAAGAATGAGGTTATCCTCAAAATCTACATATATTAATTCATGGACTAAAGTATTAAACTTATTAAAACAATGGAACTAATCCTCATCAGAAAATTAACTGAGACACTTAATGGATTAAACCATAACCTCAACATTTTCTAAGGGTATATCTCTGACATGCTATGTATATGAGGTAAATAATTTACTGTTATGTAATTTTATTAAAAAAATGTTATAAATCATTTTCATTTATTTACCTGTGTTTTGTTATTGTATTGGCAATAAAATTATTAAAAAATAAATAAAAAGCATAACCCAAATACATGCAATATCGTGTGAATATAAAATGTTATTAAAAGGCCAAAAGCAGCAATGTTATTAGCAAAGAGTCTTCATTACACTGATAATAGATATAGTATTCACTTTCTTTATAGCAAGAAATTCCCAAGTGCTTGTTTATTGACATGTCTATAGAACTATGCTTATTTGTATAACAGGATACCTCCTTACTTATAAATATTATTAAGCCATATAGCAACCTGAGATCCCTATGGTCAGCCAACAAACTACTGGTCCAAACCCACAAAGCTAATAACTGCTGGTGAATCCCTGTTTGCCAACTTTGTTGGCAAAACCTGGAATTCGTTACTAAACTATATAACCCTACAATCCTCCAAAAGTCTCTTCAAAAAAACCCTCAAACAGTATCTCAAAGTGAACTGGCTTTGCCCATGTACCAACCCTGATTAAGTTATAAACTGAAAGCATAATCTGTAAATATCATAACTTGCAACTACGTCACCAAGCTCTATATCCAATCTGATGTCTCTTGCTTTTAATTGTGTCTGTCCATGAGAATTGTGAGTCGCTGCTAGGGAACACTACTAAACCATTGTACATAATCACTTTATTTTATATTTTTTTAATGTTATCTAACTTCTTGTGTAATCTATGTAAGTTTGTCTATTTGGAGCTTTTCTCCCCAGGCCTCCGCTGAAAATGGACATGTATCCAGTCAGACTATCCCGGTAAACAAATGTAAAATAAATAAAATAAATAAATAAATATAAATAACACAGAATATATCTCAAGATGTACAACTTGAAGTGCAAATATCAATGAAAATTTCAATATTATCTAAAGTCATGTGCCATGCATTAGCTTGTGTATTACTTGATTTTGGAAATATTAATGTACTTTTGGAAATATTGCATGTATCTGTAATTTATAGCAAACAGATATCACTGTCCCCAGTATAGTGCATTATACTTGGACAGTAATAATGTATTTTTCTGTTTCACCTTTCCTTTTCATACCATGACTTCAATAATATAATTCTCTTAAGTGTTGAAAATATGAATACAATATTAAAATACAAGTAATACAATTACAAAGAGCTATTAATACATCCACTGCATGGCATCCTAGATGAATAATCTCAGTGTAATTTTGTTGTTTACACCCTTACCTTTCTTATTTTGCCTATTATTAACTAGCAAGTCACTTAGTTAAGGAAGTAAGCTCAAAAATATTAGGATACAATAAATAGATATAGAAGTTAAATGGCGCTATACAAAAAGGTACTGTATACCTTAATAAGTGAAGTTGAGGCTTTTTAGCAGTTAATTTGCAGCATGGCTAGTTTTACAGTTATTAATGCAAATATAAACAGAAATTTGATGCCTGTGGACATCACTGGGTTGATCATATATAAATATCTGAGGGTGTCATTAGGGTTTAATATCAGTCAGAATGCAACTAAGATATCCTTATCTTTGTTGATTTGGTTTGACTCACACTTAAAATGCATAAAGAGATATGTTGACAGACAAACCTGCTCCAGAGTCACACAGGTGTGTATCTTACACACACACACACACACACACACACACACACACACACACACACACACACACACACACACACACACACACACACACACACACACACACACACACACACACACACACACACACACAAACAAAACAGGCATATATTTGTGAGCTTGAAAACAAACACAAACATGTATGCTCATATACAACCACAAATATGTAGTTCATCTTATCATAGCCTTCTTACCTACTTAAACAGGTACCCATCTCCAAACCCACTTGTCTTGATAAGTGTCACTGTACTACATGTCAAACATTGGAGGCCAAGCTTACCAATATCCAGAAACAATCCTCAGCTTAATGTGCTAATTCTTAGACATTCCCAAGTAAGCTAAGAATACAGTCTTGACAGTGTTTCCTGTGTCTTACACAAAGCCTCCTTCCAATGATCCATGTGTGGTATACCTCCATCGTGAGGCACCCAAGAAGCTTTCACATGGCAATATGTAGATGTCTTGAGACCAGTTTCAGTGGAACAATTAGAGTGAAAACTAGAACCTCAAAGTTTGTTTTGTTTTGCTTTTTAAAGGCTTTATGTGCAGATTTTCTTATTTTTAATATTTGTGGATTATCTTAATAGTTTGCAGTTGCAGTTCAGTTTGCTACTTTTTGTAGCAAGGTGTTGCATGTGGACTACAGGAATCCACATTATTTTGAAATGGTGTTTGCCCTTTCTCTGTGGCTTTACCACCCTGAAATTAGTCTGTTTAAGTATTGTAGTATGAGAGCTGTGTGGATACTATTTATTGTGCATTTGTGAAATTCTATATGTGTATCAGTGTTTTCTGTTCTACTATATTCATTTTTATGACATGAATCTCATTCTTACTAGGAATCCAAACCACTTCAACTGGCTGTTTTTGACTTAGGGGAGTAGTCATTTAACTGAAAGAACCTCACAGATTCCCATGGTTCGTACTGTATCATGGAATCATGGACAGTCCTCTCAGTGACATAAGGGAACCAAATTTCCTCTACTAATATCTGTAATCTCAACTGGTCTACCCCAAGCTCTTCACCATAGATTAGACTCACACAATATGGTACAAAGCCTCCATTACTTCATCCAGTTTACTAACATGCTGGTCATTCTCACAGTACCTCTACCCTCACTTGTGAGTAAGATAAAAAGATAATTAAACCCATCCACTTGTATTTATTTATTTTAATTATTTGCAGCTTGTTAACCAGGGAAGTCCACTGGGCCATATTGAGCCAGTTTTCAGTTGAGGCCTGGGGAGAAAAACTCCACAGTAATGGAAAAGATTACACATTACAAAAATAGAATCTTAAGAAGAGCTATACAATTACAATAATGAGTCATTAACACATTGTAATGTACAGAAATTAATATCAGACATAGATATTTTACAGATCAAGTTTAAAAACTTAGTTGTTAGTAAACATTGTCATTGTTTTTGTCAGCAAATAGTGTTTTTTTTAGGAGGATTAAAGGCAAATATATTGAGTGATAAAGGCAAATATATTGCGTGATGAGGCAATATATTGAGAGAAGGCAGATATATTGAGTAATGGGGCAACTATAGAGATGAGTTAAGAAGATTCATGGGGATGTTAGTAGAGGATTGGGAGCATGGGAATTTCGAGGTAGAGGAGAGGTAAGAATGTACAGAAGATTTAAAATTGACAGGGTTGTATATAGTTCTAAGGGATAATGGGTGAGTGTTCCACTTTTTGGCTAGGGAGAAAGAGAAGATAAGTTATCCAGGAGGAAATGTAAGCCTGTGCATCAGGAGTAAATTATTGTTTTCAGATCTAAGGGACCTATTGGGAATGTAGGAGGTGAAGATGGAATTAAGGGATGGGCAGTCAGAGGGTTTAAAGATGAGTTTGTGAATGGTAGTAAGTTCTAAGTAGTTTAGGTAGCTTGGTAGTTCCAGCCAATTCAGTGAGTGAAGTACATTACAGTGGTGGGAGGAATATTTGGAATTTGTTGCAAATTTGGAAATCTTGTTGTAGCAGGCTTCCAGCTTGGCTTATAGGGAGGCTTGAAGGTTGATAAGTAGAGGTGAAGCATACATGAGAGAGGGGAGAAGGTAGGTGGATGCAAGTGTTTTCCTAGAGGATGGGGTTAGGTATTGATTGTGTCTGTAAAGCAATCCAAGTTTTTTATTTTATTTTTTATATTTTGTTGTGCGTGGATATCGATACTTGTGATAGCTGCTCCCACTTCATCTGCAGAGATCAATCCTTCTCTTTTCCAGGAAAGAATTATGAACTGTGATTTGGAGTTAGAGGCATTTATCCAGCCTCTTTCACATTAAGCAGTGAATACCTGCAGGACATGCTGGACAACACAAGCTCCTGAGACCAAGAGATCTGCAAACAAATGTATCCTTCATGTTCCCAGACTGGAGACTACTCAAATGGTGGTTATGTCTCAATATCATGTATATAAAAATCATAATCAAGAGGGTAGACAAGGTATACCTTTGGTGAAGTGTTACCACAGCTTTTGAACTAGATATATATACAACAGTCACTTCAGAACTGCTTACTGTTGCAGAACCTAATCTGAGCCAAATGCTCCTGCACAGGACATGGCCCCAAACCTATCTCCTTTCTGAGTTTCTTCTCCTCTCTCAAGATTCACTGAAGATTGACCCACTTTAGAAACTAATGTATATATTGTACATTACACTCTGCTTGATAGTACACTGCACTGTGCTCATACCTCTCAACATCTTAGTGCCAGAAATCTGGGCAAAGGCTGATAAAATGAGGGAGCAAAGGCCCTAAATAGGCCCAAAAATAGGGACAAATTTTAAATATTCCCCATATAAACTTAGAAAGTGGCTAGAGTAACAAGATTTGTGTAAACATACATTTTCCGAAGGGTTTGAAGTCTGAAACTCAAATGAATGTCATTATTTAGTGACGTCAGTCCTCAGATCATCCCAGTGATTTGCCAGAAATCTGGACAGTTGAGAGGTGTGAATGTGCTTGTTTACTGGAATGTTTTCTGTGTAATTAGTCTGAACTATTCTGGTATTGCTTACATCTCTGTATTTTTTGTTTTTGAAATGTTTTGTATTTCGCCTGGGCTGAGCCTGAATTTGGTCAGTACTGATCAATGCTCAACCCCAGTAAAACAATATAAATAAATAAATAAACAAACACACCTTCTACATGACATTCTGGGGTTTGTAGTCTGCTTTCTACAGCTCTGCAAAACAGAGATAAATGGATATTCCAAACTCATTCCCGTTCTCCCATATCCTTACAGAAACAATGATCTGATCCACTGATTCTCAGCCAAAATTGAGTCTTCATTGTTTACCTGAATCAGAGACTCACTTGACCAACTAAGCCTGGATAGCCTGATCCCATGTGCAAAATGGGAAAAAGGGTTGAGGATGGAAAGATGGATGGATTTGTTTAACAAATTATTAAATAAATAAGAAGTCCACATCTTTGTCTTTTTATTTGTATGATATATAATCATCTGCAAAAATACTGTACTTTGTAAAAGTGATCTCTTTTTTTACAGTGGAGCGTATGATGTAGCAAAATTATATGATTTCAGGTGTTTATGGTTAACGCGAGTAGCCACTTTTAAAATACTTCTCTCTCTCTGTCCCTCTCTATCTTTATATATATATATATATATATATATATATATATATGGTTCCCATTCAGAAGCCTGAAACATCATAAGCCTGAAAATCAAAATCCTGAAACCAAAAGCCTGAAAATTCAGAATCCTGAAAACTCAAAATCCTGAAAGCCCAAAATCCTGAAAGACCAAAATCCTGAAACTCTAAATCCTGAAAACACAAATAATGCTAATATGTCACTATAAAGACACTAATATCTACCAACTGAACCTGACCCTAACCCTAACCCTAAGGTCCGTCACTATCGCACACTCACCTGACCCGCGCCCTAACCCTAACTCACTTAAACCGCCCCTAACCCCAATATTTGTCACTATTGCATACATGCCTAACCTGCCCTAACCCTAACTCACTTAAACCCCTAACCCTAAAATAAAACCAACCACACACTTACCTGACCCCAACGCATGACCTAACACCACAGGGCTAACAATAGCAAAGCCACAATGACATCAGTATGTCTATTTTGTGTTTTCAGGATTTTGAGTTTCAGGATTTTGGTCTTTCAGGATTTTGGGCTTTCAGGATTTTGAGTTTTCAGGATTCTGAATTTTCAGGCTTTTGGTTTCAGGATTTTGATTTTCAGGCTTATGATGTTTCAGGCTTCTGAATGGGAACCATATATATATATATATATATATATATATATATATATATATATATATATATATATATATATATGTGTGTGTGTGTGTGTGTGTGTGTGTGTGTGTGTGTGTGTGTATATATATATATATATATATATATATATATATATATATATATATATATATATATGATTTTATATATGTTACCAACAAAGGTCTAAAAGAAAATGCAGGTGGCAATAAATTATATCTAGAGTTCTTTTTGTATAAAACAAGAAATCTGAGCAATAAATTTGTTTTATTGGAAGCAAGATGTAAGACTAAACGTTATGATGTTATTTTGGTTACAGAAACTTGGTTCTCTGAAAATTATAGATCATTGAAATTATCTGGCAATAAAAAATATCATAACATTAGAAGCAAAATAATAATAATAATAATAATAATAATTAGGGAATTTTCTCTGTATATGAATGAGAAGCTTGCATCAGTAAACAGTCTGAACTAATAGCTGTGAATATTAAAAAAGTTGAAGCTACTCAGGCTACAGAGGACATTAAGGATTTTGAGAAGTATTGACATATTTTGAATAGCTTTGATATTATAGCCAGGAACTTAAATGCTCCCAATGTTAAATGGGGTGATCAGATCTGTTCCTATGAAATGTTTGTTGAACTAGTGAACATTAGTATAGACTATGGACAAAAACAGGTGAAGTAAAAGAGCTCACATATAATGGAGAATGTCTTGCTGTTACATGGGTTAAAATGAAAAAGTAGTTGATAAATGTGCCGCTGATTTTAATTAAAAGGCTGAGATTACTTACATCTGCTCTGATCAGAGTTTGGCTGGATATGACCAACAAGACTATGGGATAAGAAAAGTATTTTATAGGGCAAGTATTGCATGGATCAATGAAAAATTAAATTCATTGTTTCATAGAAGAGAAACTATTCTGTTAATATTGAAACTGGATGGGAAAGATTTTATGAATACATTGATCAAATTATTGAAGAACATGTTCTAATAGTGTCTAATGAGCCAAGTGGTTTCTTTGCCCATGACAAATAGGGCTCTTGTTAAGGTTAATAAAAGGAATAAGCATTATTGGAAGGTAAGTAAAAAAATTCCAAAGTAAAGAAAATGTTGAAAGACCAAAAAAAGTCAAGAAAGAAGTTTAAAAGGTCTGTAAGACTTGAAAAGGATAAATATAGGGACAATCTGGCATGTCATACCTCAGATATTAAGAAAGCTTTATTTACGTATTTAAGGATAACTATGTTATACAAACTTGATTCCTGGGGTCTGAAGTCCTATGGAGTTCAGTGCTAAAATGCATATTTCATGCCCAGATATTAATAGTTTATTTTTAGGGATCCCTAGTTTATAGTATCATTTTTTTCAAAAATCCCTTTTTACAGGGCATGCTTGTATTGTTTGGAAGGAAGAATCAATAGTTCCAGACTCAAAGACAGGTGACTCTTTCAGAGTTGGGAATTACAGACCAATAAGTCTGATGTGTATAGCAGGAAAGTGCTATGAAAGGGTCACATCAGAATACATTGCTGACTTTCTTTATGAAGTCTAGGCAATATATAAATCAACATGAGTTTGTCCCAGGTTATTCTTGCATTACTAATTTTGTTTATTTTTATCAACCTGTCTGGGAAGCTTTAGATGTTAGGCTGTCAGCAGATGTGATTTGTTTTTATTTTGCCAAAGCTTTTGTCTATACAGCATTCTATAATATTGTTAATTATGACAGAAAATAACATAAATGTCTATGTGATAAGATGGTAGAAAATTTAGGGTGTGGATTGATAGCATTACCTCTGATAAGAAGGTGATCAGTTCTGGATTTCCTCAGGGGCACATGTTGGTCCCCATATTGTTGGACATTTTCATGTCTAGCTATCCATTGTTGAAAAATATATGGTTGGGGGAATATACTGATGATTCCAAATTGGGCTCAATAATAACCAATGTTAAGGATAACTATGTTATACAAATTTATTTGGATAAACTTGATTCCTGGGGTCTGAAGTTCTATGGATTTCAGTGATAAAAATGCATATGTCATGCATTTTGATGATGGTAATCCCTGTTACCTGTATGCAATGAAAAAACTCTATATTAAATGAGGAAGAGGTTATTAGAGACCTAGGTATTAACATTGATAATGCGTTTAATTTTTGGTCAAACCTTTTGAAAGTTATTAGCAGGTAGTTCTATGAAATTAGAAATATACTGTTAACAGCAGGGACAAGAAGACTTGCCTTCCTATTTATTAATCAATTGTTCAACCATTTTTGGAGTATGGGTCTGTTATTTCTCACCTAGATATCAAAATGAGGTGCAACTGCATATAAATACAACTAAAAACTAAATAAATGTGCAGTGTGCAAAAGGCAGATGTTCAGAATTCACTTGTGGTGTCAAGTATTTTAAATTACTCCACCGTAAAATCATGTCACCCAACAGTGAAAATAGTGTATTTAAAAACTTTATTTATCCAGTTCCTTAATTTTTATATTTCTGTTGGTTGGAATTGGACAAATAAAGTGTTATAGACACTATTTCCACTGTCAGGTAACAGTTGTGGTATTGTATGAGGAAGTTGGGACTGGCAGAGAAGTATGTAAGAGTGGTACAGGATATGTACGAGGATAATGTGACAGTGGTGAGGTCTGCAGTAGGAGTGATGGATGCGTTTAAGGTGGAGGTGAGATTACATCAAGGGTCAGCTCTGAGCCCTTTCTTATTTGCAATGGTGATGGACAGGTTGACAGACAAGATCAGACAGGAGGCCCATTGGACTATGATGTTTGCGGATGACATTGTGATCTGTAGTAAGTGTGGGGAACAGGTTGATGAGACCCTGGAGAGGTGGCAATATGCTCTAGAGAGGACAGAAATGAAGGTTAGCAGGACTAAGACAGAACATACATGTGTGAATGAGAGGGAGTATAGAGGAGTGGTGAGGATGCAGGGAGTAGATTTGGTGAAGGTGGATGAGTTTAAATACTTGGGATCAACAATTCAGAGTAATTATGAATGTGGAAGAGAAGTGAAGAAGAGAGTACAGGCAGGGTGGAGTGGGTGGAGAAGAGTATCAGGAGTGATTTGTGGCAGATGGGTACCAGTAAGAGTGAAAGGGAAGGTCTACAAGAGGGTAGTGAGACCAACTATGCTATATGGGTTGGAGACGGTGGCATTGACAAAAAGACAGGAATCAGAGCTGGAGGTGGCAGAGTTAAAGATGTTAGGATTTGCATTGGGTGTGATGAGGATGGACAGGATTAGGAATCAGTATTTTAGAGGGTCAGCTCAGGTTGGATGGTTTGGAGACAAAGCCAGAGAGGTGAGATTTCTTTGGTTTGGACATGTACTGAGAAGGGATGCTGGGTTTATTGGGAAAGGGAGGCTAAGGATGGAGCTGCCGGGTAAGAGGAAAAGAGGAGGGCCTAAGATAAGGTTTATGGATGTGGTGAGAAAGGAAATGCAGGTGGTTGGTGTGACAGAGCAAGCTGCAGAGGACAGGGAGAAATGGAAACAGATTATCCACTGTGGTGTCCCCTAATGGGAACAGCTGAAAGAAGAAGAAGATTTTCACTGTCGGTTAACACTTGATTTTACGGTGGAGTATTTTACAAGAATTGGACACCAGCAGTCGATTCTTAACATCTGCCTTTTATTTGTTAGCTACATAGACTAGAGAAGGTGCAGAGATATTTTACTAGACAAACAAAAGTATTATGGGGGTTAGAACAGACAAAAGTCTGGTAGAACTGTTACTTTATAGAGTTAACTACACATTGACCGGGAGAGACTTAATTACTCGTAAAAATGCATGGGTGGTGAATATTATGGTGCAAGTTTTGAAATTGATAAAAGGAGACAGCTGCTATCCATAAGAAACAATTTGTAAATGTAAAAATTAGTAAAACTAATGATTTGGGAATTCTTTACATCATAGGGCTGGAAGGTGGTGGAATTTAATTTCCCTCTTGGATTAGGAAACAGGCTACAATAAATTAATTTAAAAGATGTTTGGGCAGATGTTTGGGGGAAAGAGTATTTGATCCTAAATATATTGGTGGCAAACTCTTTGAAGGCCTTTTGATGGCTATGAGATTGACCTGACAACATTGAATATTAACATTAATGCTTGTATTTTTTTCAAGGATGCAAGACTAGTAGAATTGCTGTTGCAATTGTATTCTTTGCTAAAGGACCAGTTTTATAATTTAAATTATGCATTCAATTCCTCAGCATAAAGCAGAACATTTTAGTTTTCTATACTAGTCATACCTCTTAACAGTCTAGAATTTTGCGGAATGTCCAGATATTTTCTTCATATTTCTGGTCCATACCCTCATAAAATTTGTGGTTTTCTGGCACTTTATTTAGAATTGAAACCGCAAAACAATGACAGATATTTGAGTTTCAGGCTTCATCTCTTTCAGTGTATGCATGCTAAGGCAAAATATGTCACTCTCGTAATATTCTAAGCTTTAAAGTACAATATTTAAATTCTCCTCTTGTGTTTGGGCCTTTGGCTCCCCCCACCATTGTTTTTTGTTTTGTCCCAAATTCTTGTTCTAAGATGCTAGTCCAGTTATGGCAATATTTCTGCATTAGCAAAATTACAGTTTTTATTGCACTTTTACATAGGACCCTACAGGGAGCACTACTATATGATCACATTACATATTGCAGACACCTGAAGTGTAATGTATCTTCAAGCTAATGCTTGTCTTGTGGACGTGTCAGTGCATCAGCTGTTCCTTTGTTGCAGATGGTTTTTATATTGTCTACAAGGTTGCATTACACAAAGTAAAGAGGAAATATGAGAAGATTTGTAAACATTTTCCTTTTCTCTGGATTTGTGTGACCTCTGAGATAGTAGATTAGAGTGTGAGGTACAAGAGACTCTAAGTTTTTAAATCTATGTTACATGATATTGTCAGTTACAGCATTATGTGCTTGTATTATGAGAGTTCAGTGTTTCAGTTACACTATTTTGAGTCTTGACTAGGACAGACGTAGTTTTATTATGAACCCAACTTAGATGTGATGAAATATGTGAATTTTTTGCAATGTGAATGTTATCCAGCTATAATTCTGCATATGAATGATCTGGTGCATTTCACTAATAAATGTTTGACTAGAGATGTTTTTATCATTAGTTCATTAGTGGGGGGATCCTCCACATGCTATTTTATGTGCTGCTTAAATTATTGAATAGATTCTGCCAATAGTACATGAAAGCCTGACTTGCATTTACGTATCATTCAGCAATCATACCACATCATCAGTAAGTATGCTGGATGTGTTACTTTAGTATTGCAATTCCATTCTGTTCTTACCACAGTTTTCTTACATACACTCATGTTAATTATTTATTTGCATTTTAAGCTGGTGCATTCTCTTCTTATCATAGTTTTTTTTACATGAGAATCACATTAGTGATTTATTAGTCTTTTAAGCTGTGGTATTCTGGCTTTGTTAAATCCAAGAGCAGTCTAAATGACATTTATGACCTTTTTCACATGAAAAGGGTAGAAGATATAACTGTTAACTTCAATTAAATTTCCTGAAGACCACCACAGTTGTAGCACTCATACACTGACACACACACACACACACACACACACACACACACACACACACACACACACACACACACACACACACACACACACACACACACGCAGACTCTGCCACCATCAATATCACTGTAATATAAACATTTCAGGGATGGAGAACATATGAGCTAGCCTCGTTATGGCGTCAATTCAAACTGATATGTCTGTAGAACTGTGTACCACATGACATGCAAATTAGCCAAGGAATTTCATTAGTGTTAATACTATGTACCCCATAACTAAAAATCAACACTATTATATGGATATAGAAAAAATACCGTATTTTTATGAAATGGACTCTGCTTAAATACTCCACTATTAACTCCATTAGATTGTGAAGAGCTTATCTATGGACAAGATAAATGTGGTTTTCAGAAATGAATACAGTAGTCTGTATCTGGCCTTGCTACTTGCTAGTACGCAGTCAAATAGTTCCCTTTTTCCTAGAGCTACTGAATTTAATTTTGTGTCCTAGTATTATATGTGTTTTAGTTTACCTCATTTTGAGGGTATACCTATAGGTGGCTTATGGCACTGGAATTCTTTTCCTCCATGTACACTAAGTATTACCTCATACTTTTTTCTCTTTCTTTATTTTTTTTCATTTTCCCTCACGCTACTCTATCACTTTACTGTAAATGAGACTATCACCAATGCAAGTTAACATTTAGTATCAACATCTGATTGTTTTGACTTTATTCTGACTTGTTCCTTTTATTTTCTGTTAACTTCCATAAAAAATCCATTAATCTTGATTTCTTCCATCAGCCCTGTAGTAGCTTGTTATTCAAATGCTGTATTATGTCTGCAGTTGCAAAGTGCTTGCTGTTAATAGGCAGCTCAAACTATAATGTCTTCCCTATCATGTCCTGCCTCTGCACTGTTTCTAAGCCATGGAGCTAATTGTATGCATATCATTGCATTTTGCCATGAAGTCTGGATTATTGATTAAATCTCATGAAAATTGTATTTTGCCATGAAGTCTGGATTATGTATGAAAGTTCCTGAAAGTTGTTGATCATTTATGTTAAGAAACAAGACCTGAATAACAAGGTTTCAAGGATTAAAGAATATATACCCCCGGATTCTCAAAAGCTTGCAGAGTGCAAGATCGGTGCAGGAGCTCAAGCAGGCAATATGTCTGCTGTGCGATCCAGGAACAGCCTGCAGGGGCGTGCATGAGTGCTCCTGCACTAATCCTGCACGGACTAAGCCCTGGTATGCAAATCACCACATTTGCAGGAGAAATCTATGCAAATGAGGTGATTTTGCAATCCAGGAAGCTTGCAACAGTCCGTGCAAGACTAGTGCTATTTGTAGAAATGTACTCGGTTAGTAACCGAGCACATTTCTGCAAAATCCAAAATGGAGCTGTGACAGCCCCAGATAAAGGCTGCATATCATGTAGTAAGCATGCCAATGGCCAAGTATAAGGCCATTGGCATTGCAAACAAAAAAAAAAAATACAAAAATCAACTTTTATTTTTTTTTTTAGCTGATCTCGGCTGTTTAAGCGTAGGGCAGTGGATTGCAAACGGGATCAGGGGAAATAATAAAATAAACCTAAAATAAGCAGTCTAACTAAAATCACTATTCTGCCATGCAAGTCAATGGCAGGCAGAAGGCAACCTGGCCAGGAACTTGGAAGTAGTGGTTACTAAGGGGGGAGGCTCAGTGTGAGACATGTAACTATGCATTAGCAGGCAATCCTATGCAAATGAGGGGAAGGATAGTGAATCCCAGTTTTCCCCAGCATGTGATTCAGGTCCCAACAATGTAAGAGTAGGAATAGCTTGGTGCAAGTCTAGGAGGTAGGTGACATCATGGGGGTGTGTCAGACATACTGTAAGTGGATTGGAGCCCTATGGCTTGGGTGTGCTCCTAGCTTAGCACAGCAAAGCTAGGGAGTGAGTCTAAACCTGCTTAGCACTCTTTGCAAAGCCTAAGCGGGTGTGCCACGCATCAGGTTTTACAGGAAGTAAAAAGAAGTTAAACCAGGAAATAGCAGCACTGTGCACATTTGAACACTCTGCAAGGCGTGCATACGGGCTTAAACAGTAAGGCAATGGAAAGGGAAAACAGCAGTAGGAAGGTAATCGAGGTGAACTAGCTTAGCTGGCAGGTGTAATGTATCAGAATCAGCCAATTACACATGCAGCTGACCAGTTCAGCCCAGAACTCTGCTATAAACTATGCAAACACCTTCCCATCTGTTTTTTCCCACACTCTACACCACCCGTGTATACAAGCGGGGACATTTTAACAAACAAACCTACAAAATGAGAAGGGCTGCAGCAGACAACATAGAACAACATGTGCAAGAGGCTGTGGGTGGTGAGGATGTGAATGCTGATGATCAACCCACAGTGAGGAGATGGAGAAGAGTGTACAGACCCAGGGTCACCTACCAGGGACTACATGAGCTGGAGATAGTGGAGCACTATAGGGTGGACAGAGACCTCCTACAGCAAATTGTTGAGCTGTGCTGGCCACACCTGACATACCAAACTGACCGAGGGGAACCCATCCCAGTGGATACCTAGGTATGTGTAGGCCTAGTAATACTAGCCACAGGTACCTTCCAAAGCTCAACTGGGAATATCAAGGGGATCTCACAGGCATCAGCATCCAGATTATTCCACCAGTTTCTAGATGCCATGTCAGCACATGCTAGTGAGCACGTATATTTCCTCAACACCCATGAGGTGTTGACCAGCAATATGTGTCACCAAATAGCAGAATACCTTGAGGTAGTGGGTGCTATAGACTGCACGCACGTACTCATCAAAGCACCACCTGGTGATCAGGGTAGGGCCTACATCAACTGCAGGGGCATCCCCTCCATCAACTGCCAGGTTGTATGTGATGCCCAGGGCATTATAATGAATGTGTGTGCTGGCTGCCCTGGAAGCTATGATGAGTCCCACATATGGCATCTGATGCAGCTGTACCAGAGATTTACCAATGGGGACATCCTCTATGGTCACCTAGTGGGGGATGCTGGTTACACACTGGAGCCGTGGCTGATGACACCCATCAGAAATGCACACACTCCTGAACAAGAATGCCATAATGAGGTACATGCACAGACCAGACTTATAATAGAGTGTGTGTTTGGGATGCTCAGGTCATGGTTCCAGTGTCTGGACACATCCATTAGAGCCTTGCAGTACTCACCAGCTACATGTACCCAAATTGTTATGGTATGTGCTATGCTACACAATATGATCCTGCGGAAACAGCTGCAGCAGGAACAGCATGGGGCAGGGTCACACAGCCCCCCACCAATGCCAAGGCCTGCACAGGCACAGAGTGACTCAGAGGAGGAACAACCTGAGCCTGCCTCAGTATGCAGATGGAGGGGTGCCCAGTATTCTGAGACTGCGGCAAAGAGACAACTCATAGCACATACACTGACACAGTAGGGACCCAGGGAATGACACCTCTCTCTGACTTGCACATACAGTAAAAGGGATGCCAAACATGACACTACATGTGCTGAAGCAAGTATAGGGAGTGTACTATGTGCATCCGACATAGGCAGCCCTCCAGCACCATCTGCAAGTCTGGCACACCCTCAAGGTAAGTCAATCAACCTACCAGTTGCCAAATGGAGTAGAATGTGTTGTTACCTGTATCTATGGTATGGATGTGAGCATGCAAGGGAATTGGGTGGCTGAATGTTATGGCAGCAGACAGTAGACACCCATAGTGGCACCATGACATCTGTAACACATACTGGAGTCACCATAGTAGCCAATACTGCACAGGGTGACAAAACCCCCTGCAGGAAATGTGCTGAGCGACATGTGTGTCCATATGACTCACACATGCCAGTCAGGGTAGTTCACATACCCAACAACAGTCTCAGCCAGCAAGACAGGTGTAGACAAACCCAAACAGAACCTGTGCCATGGCCCCTGAATGATGGTTATGGTTAACCTCCCCCCCCAGGCCTACACAGACAGACTACAGCAGGGCAGGCAGTGAGATGTTAGTTCTGAAGGGTAGGAAGTCAGACAATAATATGTAGGGCAACCAAAGCCACGATCTGTAGTACACTGGTATGCCTCTAGTCAGCATGATAGTTAACAATACAGAATGAAATGGAGTACCTGACATACCAGTACAGTCATAGCAAATGTGTACAAGTGTCACATGTGCTCCCCCACTCTACATAGTAATGTAATAACAGTCAGATGTGCCCCCCACATCCTGTGTAGAAATGTAGAAATAGTCAGGTGAGCCCCCCGACCCTACGTAGTAATGAAATAACAATCAGGTGTGCCCCCTCAACCCTGTGTTGAAATGTAGAAATAGTCGGCTGAGCCCCCCCATCCTATGTAGAAATGTAGGAACAGTCAATGCCAAATGCTTGATGGATACCCTGCAGAAACAGCATGCCACCTGTCGGTGTACAACACCAAGGTCAGCACTGCAGTACAAACTACCTGGACTTGATCCACACATTAAATACAGAAGGCCATACTGGGCATGCTCACACACTTAAACACATGAAGGCCATGTCTGCAAACACCAATGGACCAGACATATCTCGCAGTTGCAGTTGTTAATGCAGACACTCATCAGTATGCACCACGCATGCCTTGCACATACAGTAGATAGGAATACAGCCATATATGTAAGGACAACACACTATAATAATCCAAAGGTAGACGTACATAGATGTGTGGAAGAGGGTGACTGTGACAAGGAGTCATCCAGGCCTGTCCCACCCAGCACACAGCCAAAGGGCCCCAAACACATGAGATTCAGATGTCACTCCCTTCAGATACTAGCCACCAGTATCTGTCAGCATTACAAACTATGTGGTGCATGTGCCAGCTGTGCAACATGACTGTACAAGGAAGTAGTCATCTAGCTGCTGTATACACACACCTGTAAAATATGACCCTGTGTGTGCCCAAGTGTGGCATGTCAACCCCCTAGATAAATGGGTTATGGCCTATGCACACACACTGCCCTCCCCATAGCCCTACTATGACAAGCCTGCTGAGGTCATCCACTGTGAAATACAGCTTCGGGAGAGGTGTATTCCAGTAAATCACCATGGTGTGTCCCATAACTGCTTACTGCTATAGTGTGGTAAACTAGTTAGGTAGGAGTTCTAATCCCGGACTTGGCAACTGCATGTGTGTGTGTTTGTGTGCATGTCTGACTGTGTAGAGAGCAATGCTTTAAGGCAGTCACACTCCCTACAATTCATATGCTCAACTTTGGCAAGGCTGCTGATGTCATCCACCTAGAAATACACCTGTGGGAAGGTTATAGCCCAGTGATCTCAGTAGCGTGTCCTGTAACTGTGTACTGCTGTAGTGTGATAAAGTAGTTAGGTAGGTGTTCTATTCCCAGACATGGCAAGTGTCTGTATGTGTAGAGCGCAATGCTTTTTAGGGTAGTCATGCTTCCTGCAATTCATATGCTCAACTTTGGCAAGGCTGCTGATGTCATCCACCTAGAAATACACCTGTGGGAAGGTTGTAGCCCAGTAATCTCCATAGCATGTCCTGTAACTGCATACTGCTGTAGTGTGATACAGTATTTCTATGGTGTTCTATTCCTAGCCATGGCATTTTTTGTCTGTGTGGAGAGCAATGCTTTTTAGGTTAGTCACACCCCTACAATTCATATGCTTAACTTTGGCAAGACTGCTGATGTCATCCACCTAGAAATACACCTCTGGGAAGGTTGTAGCCAGTAATCTCCATAGCGTGTAGCATGTGCCATAACTGCGTACTGCTGTAGTGTGATTCAGAACTCTGGTAGGTTTCCATCCCCACCCATGGTAGTTCTGGATGTTTTGTGTGCATTTCAATGTCTGTGTATGGAGCAATGGATTATAGGCTAGTCACACTCAGTACATTTCAAATGTCCTACTTTGGCAATCCTGCTGATGTCATTCATTGTGAAATACATCTTTAGGGAAGAAGTTTTCTGGTAATCTCCATGGTGTGTCCTATAACAGCTCCATGCTGCAATGTGATATAGACCCCTGTCAGGGGTTCTATACCCATACATGTCGCTTGTTGATGTTTTGTCTGTGTGTCACTGTCTGTGTAGGGACCAATGCATTTTAGGCTAGTCACAATCACTACAATTCGAATGTCCTATTTTGGCAATCCTGCTGATGTCAACTAATATGATATACACCTTTGGGGAAGGAGTACTCCAGTAATCTCCATGGTGCATACTATAACTGCATAGTGCTGTAGTGTAATAAACTAGTTAGGTAGGTGTTCTACTCCCAGACATGACATGTGTGTGGGTGTGTGTTTGTAACTCGTATCTTGGGTGGAGGTAGGTGTGAGTGTGTGACACCTGTGCCCAATGTGGAGTGGGTTTTGCCTATTTCTTATATGGTGGCCCTAATATATATTACAATGTCCACCATACAGGGATAACAGATATGAAATAGTTGAGACACTGGGGTGCCAAGCCATATCAATACATGTGACACCAAGGTCAGGCAATCACAGTTAGCAACCCCAGTATTACCCAGAACACACTCTCAAGCCATGTCTCATACATACACACATGCCTAGGTAACTGCCAATATGTGTGTAGTACACTGCATATTGGCCACTGATAGTAACTATGGAGCAATTGCAGTGGGTAACAGAGGGCATGGCACCCTGTCCATCTGTCCAATATGCATGTACATGCAGACAGTGCACCTTCCCCTGTTCCCCAATGGACACCTGCAACACCTGTGGTGCCATCACATGTGACCCACAAAGGACATACCATGCCTGACAGCATGCCCTGTATGGTTAGATGCCACTGACACCAGGGAATGCCGTTAGCATGCTATCAATGTAGGTGCAGGGTAAACCTGCTGCCCATTACCAGATCCCACCACAGGTGGGCAAGACTGGCACATCTGATGATAATCTGTTCACAACATGGATCATACACCCCAGGTACAGTTCCACATGTCACTGTACATGCATGTGGGAGGTGTGCAGATCCCAGACACTGTCCATGTCATGGACTAAGGAACACATGCATGGCAAGTGATGCACAGCATTGGCCACACACAATAGTCACCCAGGTGACTGGATGGGGGATACAATACCCACTTGCGTGGGCAAATGCAGAAACTACAGCCCTGAGCCACAATGCAAACCATTGTCATGTGACCTGATGCCAAGGTATACCCATCACCTAGCCTTGTATAGCCATCTGGCACTGTTGATCACCACACACCCATGCAGACATGTACCCATGCATGTCAGTACTGGCACCCTGTATGTTTGTATGTGTGTTGTATGATGTGTATGATCACATCCACATTCACTACAACCCCCAATTGCATACTGAAGCATGCTGTCTAATGTCAGACACCTCCTCATACCCTTTGCCCATACGACCTCTGTATGCCATGAGTGGTGTATGTGATAACCTGCACAGTGATATGTTGTGGCAATCCCACTACTGATGTGTTGTAATCCTTGCCCTGCCAAGTCAATGTGTGTGCATCCCTGTGAGAGTGTGGCTGTGCTGATGCTGGCACCTGTTCATGCGGACAGGCACATGTACGTCACCTACCGTATAGCTACCATATCCGTGTTGCATATGCCACTCACCATCACATATATGTTCTGAGTACGCCACAGCAGGTAACCTATGTGGTGCATCCAATAACTGAATAACACTATGATAGCACTACATAGTCCTCAGGGGTTTGATACCATGTGCTGGTAGGTGTGTGATACAAACATGCTTATGTTTTACTCTCCCACGCCTCCCTTACTTGTCTTTGCCTCTGTCTGCCTCTCTTACTCCCTCTCTGGTGGATGTGGAGACCTACACCTGCTTTGCTTAGGCAGCATGTGTATTTTAAGTGATGCTCATGATCAGCTGATGGCCTCTGCACGAATTGCAGCCCTTCCCTAGCCGATTACATGTGGAACAGCTGTGGTAACATTCCCATAGCCAATTGCGTGGAAACACACTCCAGTATCTAGGAACATCATGTTGGTGTTGGCCCTTTTCATTCACTGTGAGCAGGAACTAGATCTGTTGTTTGAGAAACAGCATCTCAGATGGATTGGGGATTTACCTCTAACAACATACACTGTGGAAACAGGGCAACACACAGGATGGGGTTGTGCCTGACCTGTCTACAGACTGTAAGAACTGCTATACTACATTTGAAGTAATGTTGGTTTAACTGTGTGTGTGTGTGTGTGTGTGTGTGTGTGTGTGTGTGTGTGTGTGTGTGTGTGTGTGTGTGTGTATGGCTGTCCTACATGTCTCAATACCTGCCATGTCAGTTCTATGTTTATGAGGACTCCCCATCTGCAGGGTCATCTGCAGACTGGGCAGTGTTGTGCCTTTGGTTTCATGTGATAGCCATGGAGCATCTATCTGTGGACTGCAGAAGGTAGTATGAGGATTGCAGTCTGTAGATGGTGAAAACCGTGACAGTTACAGACTTCATATCCCTCATAGGACATATGTTGCAACAAACCCTGTTACAACAGTAAATGTATGAGGTTATCACAGCAACATGTCACTACTGGCCCTGTGTATGTGCTTCCAGCCACAACTGTGTCAACCTTTGTATATATGTCATGCATGAAGTGGTGCATATGTGCTATACACCATAATCAGTGTCATCATATCTGATAATAAGGCAGTGAGATATCAGACTGCTACACATGTTATGTACAGTAGGGGTTATGTTTGAGGCTATAGAGGGCGGGGTAGGGCTACAGTCCATTTCCAGGACATAGGGTGAAAATATATGTACATGCAATTATCCAGATATCTATATATATGATTACACATGTGTAGTACTTCCAATTACCACTGTCATGGCAACCACCTACTATAAATCCCTACATCATGTGGGCGTGGTCCATTTACTTTTCCTGTGTGATGAACATCCTTCCTATGTGTGGGCATCAGTGTTACAGACAGCAGGTAGCAATACCTCTTACAGGAGAACCGGCACACTCAGGGCAGCTACATATTTGAAGGAGGTTCACGAACTACACACAGAGTGTGAGTAGAGTTGTGTAATGCTTTCTATAGTATTGTTGTTGCAGGGTGTGTGTGTGTGTGTGTGCATACTAGTTTACCTTGGAATGCAGTCTGTCTGCATAGCTCTCAACTGTGGGCCTATCCTCTTGCTGACTTGAGATGTGCCTATCATGTTTTGTATGTCTACCACACAGGTCCTATGTCAGATATGTCACTGGTAGCATGTGTGTTGAGTGCTATCAGTATATGGCTACATCCATTTCTGTTTCTAACCTCAATTTCCTGACTAAGGGTATGTTGCAGACTATCCTGTAACACCAGCAACTTGCTTAGTGTATGACAACAGTTTTTCACATGTGGGCCTGTGTTCCAGCCTCTGTCCTCCACCTACATACCAAGCTTTGCATATATGACATGTTGTCAGGGGTTGTTCTATAGTGGGCTGTGAGTATATCACACTGCCATTGCTGCCATCATCCACCACATACGGTGGGGGTGGGCCCATATATGTGTGGCCTTCATCTACACAATACATGTGTGCGCTTATGCACTCCAGAGGCCAGTGTATGTAACAGTGGTATATGGCTTTGCATTATTGAGTCTTTGGGAGGGGAGCACCATAAATGACCTAGGCAGTTACAAAATGTAGGGGTATCAGGAGTGAGCTGCCTTAAGGTATCTGGATGTACAGTAGCGTATACGTCACCTATGCTTACATTAATTACATAAATTGGGTTAATGCAGGCCTACTGCCTCCTGCCATACAGACTGTTCTGTTTCTCAGTGTGCTTGTGATGGTGTCAGTTATGCCTTGTTATGTAACAGTTATATCCCATTTGGTCACCTGATGTCTTTATCACCTAGTGAATTTGTACAGAGTGTAGATAGAGACTGCTGAGCTATACACCTGCACTACATACTGTTGATTGTTTTGTATCCTGTGGCCCAGTCTGCTTTTGCTATTGTACAATTTGAAGGGCTTGGCCTAGACAGCAACAATTGTGAACCTGTCCAGACTACTGTATTAGCATAACTATTTCACAGTTGCATTACTCTGTTTATATGGATGTCACTGTCTGAAGAGCTATATGACATGACATATAGAACTGTAATAGTGCACAATTAAAGGTTTCCCATTTCTGCAAACCTGTGTGTGGTGTTTTTTCCTATGACCTCTCTGTGGGTATATGTTGCAGGCAAAGATTGTCATTTGTATGGGTGGCCCATACAGTGTCCAGTTGTTCAGGTGTTAACTGTCGGCATAGTGGCTGTTCCATATTGTGTGCACCTTCTACATATGTATCTTACTGTGCATATCTCTGTGTATGCATGTGTAGTCACATGTATATATATATATATGTATATCTGTATACACATATCTGTGTCTGAGTATCTGTATCCTGGGGATGTTGATAGCTTCCACATTTTACATTTCCTATAGAAGGCAGACTGTACTACATGATATGTTATCAATACCAGCCTGACATCATACAGGTGGGATGTAGTATTGTTAACATCTTGTGCCCATGTCGTGTCAGGTCCTGGTTATAGGATCTGCAACAGTTGGTAGTGTATTGTAGGGCAGACGTGTTTGGCTGTGGGGGGGTTATGCCTATTCATACAAGACGTATAGTGTGTGGGGCCTCTCAACCCCATTGACAGTGCATGTGGACATATTTGTTTTTGTTAATCTACCATTGCTATCTACAGATGTATGGCCAGATATATATATATATACCTACATAGATATATATCTGCGTACATATATGTAACATGCTGTGTATATGTAGACATATAGGTGCAGACACATATATGTGTTGATGCAGGCATTTGTATGTATATATGTTCATATATATTTTTATACATGTACATATTTCTAAAAAAAAAATATATATATATATATATATATATATATATATATATATATATATATATATATCTACATATATAGATATGTTGTATCTGTTTAGATATTAATATATTTACACACACACATACATCTAGATGTTGCTATACATTCTCTGTACTGTTGCATGACTGGGCTGGATGATATGTTTTTGAAAACATCAGACTTATGTATATCTACTATGGCTTAGTGGTAAATCACTTTGTCTATGGTGTGCAGGGTCCTGGGTTCGAGCCTCGCAGAAGCTGTTTATTTTGTTGCTGGGGAGAACACGGGCTGTTGGATACAGAGTGATTAAGGCACTTTAAAGCAGTTGTAAGCAGGTTTGTGGAGGTTTGCGCAGAGATAAGCACTGCTAACATCCAGTTACAGTATCTTATACTCAGCTTCTGAATCTTAACCTGTGTAGGGATAGCTTACCTCCACGCAAACAGGCTTAAACCCACTTGCTGCTGCTTAAAAGTGTTTACTTCCGCTTACCCCTGCACTAATTTCTTTAAAAGAAAAGAAAAAGGGGTTGATAGGAAAGTGGTGAAAAAAAGGGCACAAAGAGGGAAAGACAGTAGGGGAAATAGCCAGGGATGTGCAAGAAGGGTGTAGGGAAGGTCCATAGCTGCCCATTTCTTCTACAGCAACAGCTGTGCATATACACTGCATTTGGAGCTAGATTTGCACACTCAAACCCCTGGGTGGGGATGAGTACAACAATAATTTGTTGTGGTGCCACTTTGACCGGAATATATGTGTCCAGTGGAAATGTGTGCGAAATGGACAGCTATGTATGGGGTGAGATTTTTTTGTGGGAACAGATTGCCCTTTTTTTATTTTTTCAGATGAGACTGGGATGTTGGGAGGGTTAGTAGGTATATTTGGGGAGGTAGGTTGGGTAGGTTAACAGACAAGACAAACAAGATGCATACAGGGGAGGTATATGACACATCTGCTCTGAGTTACAGCACAATGGCACTAAATATACAGAACCAACTGATATTGCCAACATCCTAGCAGATAGGTTCAGTGCTAACTTTACCCCCTCTCACCCCCTAGAGGGCCCATCTCTATAATGGAAGAATGCAAAGTTCCTATAATCACGGCTGCACAGGTAAAAAACACAGTCTCCAAAGCCTCCAGTCTCCAAACACAGCATCCATGGGACCTGACAATATCCCAGGCTGCGTTCTACACGAACTACAGAATGAACTGGCACCCTACCTAAGTACCATGTTCAATCATAGCCTCACCTCAGGCTTTGTACCCACTGAATGGCGCACCGCGATGGTTATCCCACTCCACAAAGGGGGAGCCACGACGGACCCCGGGAACTACCGCCCCATTAGCCTGACGAGCCTGGTCTGCAAGGCCATGGAACATATCGTGGAACTCAAAAACAAAGATATTGGTAATCTCCAAACTCTGGACCCTACTGAGTTTGGATTTGTAAAAGGCAGATCATGTCTCCTAAACCTGATTGACTTCTTTGAAGCAGTTACCAAAGCCATAGATGAGGGTAAAATGGTTAACACAGCTTATCTAGATCTCACCAAGGCTTTCAACACCATCCCCCACTCTGGAATTATAGATAAGCTCACTAAACTAGGTATAAATCCCTATGTCACAAGATGGGCTGCCAACTGGCTCATGGACAGAACCCACACTGTGAAAGTAGCAGATTCCAAATCCGACTTCAGACCAGTGACAAGTGGAGTACCACAGGGTTCAGTCCTGAGTTCTCTCCTGTTTGGTATCTACTTCTCTGAAGTGCAGGCTAACAAAGAAGGTCTTTGGCTAACAAAGTTTGCAGATGACTGCAAACTAGGAGTCATAATCAAAACTCCTAACGATGTGGACAAACTACAAAAGGGCCTCACTGAGACAGATACCTGGTGTCAAAGCCATGGCCTGAAGCTCAATGCCAAAAAGTGTATTGTCATCCCCTTTGGTAAAAACTCTGTACCCATGAACTACCACATAGCTGGTAGTCTACTTAATGCCAAAAATGTGATAAGAGACCTTGGGACACAGGTGGACAGTAGTCTCTCCTTTGATAATCACATCGCCACAGTGGTCAGGAAATCCTTCTATGTGGCTCATCTCATCACAAAAGGATTCTCATCCAGAAAAAATTAGGTCATTGTTCCCCTCTACTCATCACTCATTAGACCCATTATAGAGTACAACGCCCCTTTTGGTATGTACCTCACAAGACATCTACAACAACTGGAAAGACCACAGAAATACCTCACAAAGAGGATTACTGGCCTCAAACAGATGCCCCATGACCGTCTCAAAAAACTACAGCTATACTCCATCGCATATTGCCTACTCAGGGGCGATCTCTGCCTAACATACAAAGCTATGTCAAACCCAGAGCTGTTGGACATGCTCCACTTAAAGAAGTCCCAATCCCTCCAAGCTACACGCTCTAGGGACCTAAACCTTGTCACCACAATAAACAGAACATGCTGGAAGGATAGATTCCTGTCCCAGAGACTTCCCATACTCTGGAACAGACTACCTATCTATGTCAAACAGAGCTCCTCATTAACACTCCTCAAGAAAAATCTTGATGATTGGATGGGAAATGGGAAATTCACCTCAGGAATCACTCCTTTGGCTCTGCTCGAGAGGGGCACAGGAAAATAAATTTCTTGGGTGGTGAAAGCCAGGGTACATTTTTTGGCTAGGCTTATATAGGCCCTAGGGCCAATAGCTTAGTACCTACCTATGAACCTATGTGGCGGTAAACACTTTGGATGGGGAGGGCTGTTTGGAAGTCACAAGCTAATGAGCCCCCAAATGGAAACAGTGGGACTGAGGTCCCCACCCATAGGCAGTCACCACTGCACCTTCATGGTCCCAAAGGTGGCTGTGCTGGGGGTTTGGTAGGAGGGGCAGGCTCACCCTCTAATTGCACTATGCGGCCCTCAAGGTGAAGTAGCTTGTCTCGAATCTCCTTGTCAAGCTCGCTATGCACCGCAGTCCGGACCCGATGGCGGGTGACAGGTACCTCTCCGCCCCCACTCCCTGGGGGGGCTGAGCCCCATCCCCTGCGGAGGTTCCACCCAAAGGTGGTGCAGGGCCAACGGAGGAGGAGGTCCAAGGCTGGGCCCCAGACATGCTGATGGCCATGGCCAGCTGAGGTGGGACAGGTGGCTCCGCTGGGACTGGCCTTCCCATACGAGCTATGGTGTTGCAGTTTTAAGAAAGATATCAGTTAGTAATAGTCAACAGCATTCAGGATTAGTTATAACATCATGCATAGGTATTCCCATTAACCCAAGACACCAGATTTACAACAGTTTCAGAGCGAGCAGAGCACATGCATATATGGGACACGTGGCCATTACAATAACTTGCAGGTTTCATTGATGGCAACAGGCCACCAATATGGGAGTATTATAACATGGCACATGCATAGAACCAAATGTGAATATTTATAAACCAATAGGACATATGTCCCAACAAAAGTTTGAAGTGTACACATACCCATTGAGGTGTGTAATTAGGTTATTGTAGCATATATGGAGGGGGTGAGAGAGAGAGGTCAATTAACAACTAATATATCCCTGTAGTTCTCACAACTTTCTTAGTCACTGCAGTGATTTGTCCCTTACATGTATTATTACACTACCCAATGTCCTTACTTTGTATGATGGTATGTTTGTATATTAGTATATACATGGACTGCCTCTCACGTATAGTCTACACCTCTTACCTGTTATACCTGTTGATAAAATCAGTGTTAACACTACCTGATGATTTTTACACATACTCCCAGATTCCATGCTCGTAGACAAGTATATAAGTGAACTGTGTTGTAGCTAGAGTCTACACCTCTTACCTGGTATAGCTGTTGAGAAAATCATTGTTAACACTACCTGACGATTTCTACACATACTCCCAGATTTCATGCTTATAAACAAGTATATAAGTGAACTGTGTTGCACCTACAGTCTACACCTCTTACCTGGTATAGCTGTTGAGAAAATCATTGTTAAAACTACCTGACAATTTCTACACATACTCCCAGATTCCATGCTTGTAGACAAGTATATAAGTGAACTGTGTTGTACCTACAGTCCGCACCTTTTACCTGGTATAGCTGTGGAGAAAATCTTTGTTAACACTACCTGACAAATTCTACACATACTCCCAGATTCCATGTTGATGTTATACACATACCTAGCAATATGTTATTGCACACATTGTGGTCATGGCTTGACAGGATGCAGGTGTTATTGTGACATATTTTGAAAATAGCTGTCATACACTTTGGATGAGATGCTACGATGACAGGTTTGTTTTCATATACATTCTCTGACTATGTACAGGTCTATCAGTTATATGTCAGTGAAAGTTGCCTACATTTCTTGGATCATCATACTGAATTGTCAGGGGAACAGGTTACCGGGCAGCAGATTTGGACCATTTATCTGGACATGCTGGACAGATCAGAACAGTTAAGGGGTATGACTATGCATACAGCTTGCTACCTGAACATTCTGCCACAGTCTGTACAGTTGATGGTTGTGATTATACTTACAGCTTACTATCTGAACATTCTAGCAAATTCTGTACAGTTGTTGGGTCTAATTATACATACAGCTTTCTGTCTGAACATTCTCACAAACTCTGTACAGTTGTGGGGTATGATTATGCATACAACTTACTACCACTCCAGGGATTCAAACCCCTGCTGTGTGTGGTAAAAGTATTACTTGACATAACAATACACTGTGCTATCAAGGAATTGGTGTGATTTATTCCAATGTTTTCTAAGTCTCCCTCCATTGTACAATATGACTGACCTCTTGGAACTTCCAACATTGTTATACTGAACTTCCTACACATTTTATCTGCATTCACTAGTGTGGGTAAGACTGCTTAATACAACAGTACTGTTTACAGAATGCAACACTACAACAACATGTGAAAGCAGAATGTACACAAGCACTCCAGGGGTTATAGTTTTATTCACTAGATATTACACCTTTATTTACACACTACCTATATGACAGTCTTCCTGCTACATTGTCTAGTTTATTCAGTACATACCATACACAATACATTATACAGGTACAACACTTTCTAGAACTGTTATATTTATTTGTTATGACAGTACATGCAAGATTATTACTAACCTGCCTCGTGATGCAGCCTTTGCAGCCTAGTAGCATGGGCTTGCTGGTTTGCAGCCCGCTCATCTGCAGCTGTCAGAGAAATACAGTGATGTTTAGCCATTACTTATCCATAGTATACACAAGCTAGGCAATCATTATCTATGTAGTAAAATGAGTACTTACTCAGTGCTGGGGCATTGGCCATCTGCCTTGATTCTTGGATCCAAGAGATCCACCCTCTGTCGCTTCAGGTCAGCATGGTGATGCCTGACCTGCTCACCAGTCCGGGGGATACCAGTGGCACTAGTGAGGTCACGGGCGAGACAGCCCCAGGCCTCAGCTTTATACTGAGAGCCCTGATACTGGCCCTGCAGTAGTCTCTGCTCATGGTGTTTTACCAGGAACCATACCACGAATCTGGATTCCTGGGTGCCCCAGCGCTGCACTCTAAATCGAATGCCTTCCCCAACTCCAGCCATTCTGCCTACAGTAGGGAGCTGCAACCAGTTATGGGAAGTATTCGTGCCTGTAGGGTTTAAATATGCCCAATTTCCTGCACTTTCCCGTGATTGGACGGTTTTGAAAAGGCTAAGCTATGGGCACACCTGCTTATTTAATGTTGGCATTGCTTAAAGGGGTTTACCACTGGGCAGATTGAGTTAGCCAGCCTACACATTGCTTATACCAACTAAGCTGAGCTGTGCAATGCTTAGCATTGCTTAATATTTAATTTGCATTATATTTTCCTTTAGGCATTGATTTATTATTCGTTACATGCTATATATGTGCCTGGTATCCATGATTCATGTGTACATACACTCTATGAGGTCCTGGGGACTTCAGCACTTTATTACAATAACACCTCACATCTGGCCTTACTGCAGTACTCCAGTTCACATATTTATGTTATGTAGCAGGTTATACAACATCACACGGTACATAGATTCCTTTCACATGTTCAGCTTGATTTTCCTATGGTGAGGATTTGTTTTTTGAAACCTCGCTTGTACGTGTTGCATGATGGCTTAGTGGTTAACTACTGTGACTGTAGTGTACAGGGTCTTGGGTTTGAGCTGTGCAGGAGCTGTTTATTTTGTTGCTGGGCAGAACATGGGCCATTGGATACAGAGTGATTAAGGCACTTTAAAGCCGTTGTAAGCAGGTTTGTGTGGGTTTGCGAGGAGGTAAGCACTGCTTACTTCCGGTTACAGTTTCTTACACTCAGTTAGCTTCTACATTGCTTAATCTGTGTAGGCAGTGCCTACCCCCATGCAAACACACTTAAACATGCTTACTAGTGCTTACATATGCTTACTACTGCTTATTTTTGCTTAAACCTGCTTACTAGTGCCTTATTTATTATGACACTGACACCTCACATGTGCGTTTCCTGCAGTACTCCATTTCATAAATATACGTTATTTAGTGGGTTTTGCAACAAACATATTGGTTATAACATGCTCTGCCATGTAAAATAGACTGTGCTGCAGTGGGACTCGAACCGGGAATACCTGCTCATTTGGCAAATGCTCTGCCCACTACACTATTGCTGTGCTTCTTTATTTGCATATATCTTCCTTGTTATCCTCTTCGGCCTTTTAAGCTGCTATAACCATAGCTAAGCATGGGCACACCTGCGCACCTATGGTTAGCTGTACTCGGATTTAAAAAAAAAAAATAAAAAGGTTTCTTCATTTAATTTATATGTATTGTTGCTGTTGTACACATGGGGGACTGTTGGTGGGGATATGTGGACACCTATGAGCAGTCTCGCTCATTTCTTACCACTTTCTGCTGTTCTACATTGCAGGGACATGTTTATTCTGAGAGCTCTGCTCTCAGATATGCCCCCTACACTCGTACACACTCTGTGTAACCCTAGGAGCTTGAGAAACATGCCTTATTAATATGCATGGTGTGCTGTCATCCTGCTCCTAAATGGGCGCTTCCATGCAGGACTAAGCTAGTCCTGCATGGAAGTTTAGTAAATCCGGGGGATAGTGTCTTCAAAATTTCAGCACTGTCATTAACTCTATGTCACAGGAAAAATAATATGAAAATATTAGAATGTTAAAATAACACTCCGTCCAAAACAGCTGCTCAGTTTTTTACACATTTTATAGAAAGCATTAAAGCCCTTACTAAAGATTTTCCTTTCAACAATCCTGACATGCCCATCCCTCATACAGCAAACACCCCCTATTTTACCCTAAAACCCATCCCAACCTCCTATGTCAAATTGCTGCTTCTTAAACTAAAACCTTGTTCTCCTTCAGTAGATAATCTCCCAGCAGAATACCTCAAGCTGGCTGCCAGTTCCATAGCTTATCCTGTGTCTCTTCTAATTAACAGATCTGTCAAGGAATCATACATTCCTTCTTTATGGAAAAAAACCTTTGGCATTTCCCTTCATAAAGGAGGAACCTAGGTGATGAAGCCAGTTTCAGACCTATCGTCATATTATCCCCTTTGTCAAAAATTCTGGAGAAGTTAATTCACAAGCAATGTCTTCAACATATTCTTCAGGAAAAGCTCTTGACCATCAGACAGTATAGTTTTAGATCCACCCATAGCACTATCATGGCCTTATTAACTTTTACAGATACTATTAACAAATCTAGAGACAAAGGCAAACTTGTGTCCTCTGTATCATTGATCTCTCTAAAGGTTTCGATCTTGTCTCTCACCAAAACCTCCTCTACCAACTGCCTTCCCTTGGGGTATCACAACCCACACTACTATGGTTTAACAAGTACTTACCTGATAGATACCAGTCTGGTAAGTAGCTCTCCACATTTTCTCCCTTCCTTCCTTCTTCCTGTCAGTACTGGTGTCCTACAGGGCTCCATTCTTGGCCCACTGCTCTTTAAAATACTCACTAACCATTTACATAAATCTCTGCAAGCTTCCCTTGTGCAATATGCTGATGATTCTACCCTAATATGTATTTCTAACAACTTAATACATTTTCAGAGAATTACTCAAGAAGCCTTTAAGTTAACTGAAAATTGGCTACAGGATAATCACCTGCAAATACCCCCCCCAAAAAATAAATAAATTACTTCTCTGTTTTCTAAAATCCAATTTCCATGAAAAAAATAGCATATTTTCCTTAAATAATACCATGATTAAAGTTACCCCGTATACAACACTACTTGGCATGACAGTTTATGACAATCTTACATTTGATTTACATATCCAGAGCAGCATCAAGAAAACTCATAAAAAATAGGCACCCTACACAGAGTAAAGAAATTCCTTATAGATTCTGCTAAGGTAACTCTAGCTACTATGTACCAATTGCCATCTCTCCTATATAGAGCCCCTATCATGCTATGTTTATAAGGAGGGGATATAATAAAGAGGTAATAATGTCATCTGTGGAAAGGATACAACAAATTACTGATCAGTTGGGCAAATATATTGGTAATCATGATTATAATAGAATAAATAAATGTAGAAATTTTAATAGTAGGAAAATATATGTAGTTAACCAGTGAAGACACCATGGATTACAATGGTGCCTTCATTTTGAATTATAATAAGGAAGTGACTATCATTAAGGATACTATCAATATGCATTGGGATTCATTTACGAGTTTTTCAGAAGTGGACAATTTGTTCAAAGGTCCTATTCAGTATATATAGAAAAAAGGTCCAAACTTAAAAGACGTGATAGAGTATAGAAAAAAAACACTCGAGAAGAAAAAAGGGAAAATGAAGGAAGGGACTTTTAAATGTGGAAGGTGCACTCAGTGTATGTACATTAGTAATTCTACTTGTATCTATATCCCTAGTAGAGACATAATGATTAGAGGTAGGGAGTATAGTAATTTATGATAGTAAAGGATTAGTATATGTGGCTACCTGTGAAATATACAAAGCCTTTTATGTAGATAAAACTGAAAGGACCTTGAAAAAGCGTATCTATGAACACTATTATAATATTAGGACTCAAAATGTGAATAATGCTGTGTACAAACACAACGTTAACTGCAAAAATGCAAAATATTTTTTTGTATTGGAATCCATACCTAAGGACATTTGAGGATGTATATGGGAAGAGAGAATAGAATGCAAGGAAACCTATTGGCAAGTGTTTTTAGAGGCAAATTAAGTTCCAGGATTAAATGAAAACATATCATTGGCTCCACTTTTAAAATTAACAGCAGCTAGACTATAGCTAGGGTGTTTGAACGGGTTCAAATGCAATATAAAGTGCTTGTATTCTCTACATTGTAGGTTCCCTATTATTTGTTGTATTTTTTTTGGAGTGGGAAGTATTTTTAACTTTTTTATAATTATACATTAGAGGGCAGTAAATTATTAGCATTGGGAGGTTGTATTTTGTCAAGATGATTAGCACTTAGGGTAATTTTAAGAAAATACCTATATACTGTAGTCTTCTTTTTATTCTTATCATTCTTTCCGTGGGTCCCATATTTTTTATACACCGAGCCTTCTTTTATATTAATCTTTTAGTATTATATTTTTAACACAATGTTATTTTATATATTTTTTTCTGTTTTTGTGTCTCATCCATTAAGTAATACAGGTAGAGACAGTGAGATATTTTAGCCTGTTCATTTATGGTACTGTACACTTTTAGCAAAGGTTGTTCATTTTTATTGTTTGTATACTGTTTTTATTATGCAGCTTTTATATACTTATTTATAGTAGGACAGTATTGTTAGGTTTATAATATTTTTGAGTTCTTTATAAGGATAGCAGTAGGGTACAACTTTATTGGAATTAATAATGTAATTGAATTATTGCATTTTTAATTGTTTGATTGTTTTATTGGATACCATTTATAGATAGGAGGTATGGGATATGTTTAGGATCTGTTGAAGTCCCAGATTTTAGGGATGAAAAATGCAGTGATACAGTTAATGCGTTTATGCACTATTATTTTGTTTTACAATAAAGTTGTTTACTCACTCATGGCAGCTTTTGGATGTATTTGTTTTCTCTGCACCTCTGTAGTGCTTTTTTATTGTTGATTTGTTGGCATCTGTGTTTTTAACACTGAGTTCCATGTTTGAAGTGATGTAGTTAACCACGTATGATTTATTAAGTAAGTTATTAAGATTATAAAATATTGGAGTTTTTTTTATTTAGATTTAAAGAATTTGTAAATGGTTTATCAGAGTTTCCATGTTTTCTTTATGGGCAGGAGTATAAAGGAAATAATTGTTCTCAGTAGATTTATTGCCCCTGTTAATAAAATGTATAGAGATCCAGTAATTATGGGAACATTCACTTGTGGCAGGTGTATTAGCTGTGAGTTTATATTTAGGACTTTTGATAATTAATGGGGTCATTCTCAAAGTAAATGGAAAGTATAATTATATAACAGAAAGAACTGTATATTCACTAAAATGTTCTTGCAATATTTTTTATATTGGGGAAAGCAAGGGGGTTTTCAAATCGAAACTGCAGGAATATGTCAGGGATATAAAGATGGCTAGGCTTGAAAGCTCTCTAGCAGTACATTTTAGTTCATATCATAATAGTGACCCAGGGAGTCTTCAGAGTACAATACTGGAAAATGTTTATGTGCATGGATATTATACAGATGTAAAGAAAAAATTGTTCTATAAAAAATATTTACTCTTAAATATGGTACCCTGACCCCTGCTGGTCTTAGTACAGATTGCAATTGAAGGGTTTTCATTTAATTGATTATGTATTTAAATGTAATTGATTAATTAATTTGGTCATGTGATTAAGTTATGTTATTTAAGTGGCTCAGTAATATATAATGATTTTAACTCCTTGAAGGCAGGGATGCTGAGGCACTAGAGGTGTTTGGATATTTTAATAAACTTTGCATTGGGATTTGAATTCACTGGGACTTGTTGTTTTAACCCATTTTGTCTGTGTTGTGGATTTTTTTTAAATAAAAGTATTTTGCCTGTTTCTGAAATGAAAATCTAGCCATTTTTGTTGATGGTGACATAATGATTGAATAGAAAAATGACTATACTCCTGTGTATTTTGGGGAGAAGTGACCTAGTTTCATGGAATGCTGAAATGTGTCCTGTGTCAATACATGCATCTGGAAAGCTTACTATAAAATATTTTTCATCTTAGTGAAATAGTTCAGAGAAAAAAAAACTATCTCTTCATAGAAAGCTTACTGAATCTATGGCTGAATAGATTGGCTGAGTAAGTGACAGCTCAGAAAATTAGCCCATAGCCATATTTATGGGATGATATTGATAACAAAGTTTGAGTGGTAGGACTGCATAAATATTTAATGATTAATTAATACAAAGAAGGGTGTTAAAATCATAAAGACTGCTTTACCAGTGAAAACTGTAAATATCAATTATATATTTTTGAACTGTAACAAAGGCAGTAGTGGTACACAAAAGAATATGAAAGCAGAACTGTGACAGGATTGGTACTGATAATATGAACTTTAACGGAAAGCTAGCTGACCATTTTTCAATATTATCAAGGAGATCAGGAGCTTCTAAATGTGGTATGGGCCATGCCTATCATAAGCTGGTTTTGAATGATCAGTCTAATAAAAGCATAACCATAAATCTCATAAAGGAATGCTAGCACACAATTCTTTATATTTTGGCATGTTATCTGCACCTGCTATATTTGAAGGGAAAATAAAAATTTATTGCAATGTTTGCTACATGCTGAAGTTTATTTAGATATCATCTTTACTGGTCATATACCAAAGGGTATGAGATGAAAAGACAGAAGGATGCAAGTTTGCATCTGGAAATAAATATGGTTTTTTTGAAAGAAAATAAATAAAATAAGTACTTGGAAGATGTATTATATTCTCATATTTTTGTTCTGTTCAAGACAGAGTGAATGTTATTGTGATGGGACCATTCCTACAAATTTTACTGAGATAAAAGTATATTTGGTTTTACTTAATTAATACAATACCTTCTTACCATGTATTGCAATTTTAAACCCTATTGCCTCATTTCCTACACAAAGATGTGATTTGGACATTTAGAAAGGAGTTTGTTGATGTACTTGATCATTACTCTACTGACAGACATTTGATCCTTTTTTGTTATGAATCACTTTATAGTGCTTTTTCATAGAATTCCTGATAGTAGTGAGAAGCACCCTGGTTTTATGTCTGATGTACTGGTGTTTTTTAAATAAAATTACATGCTGGCAGATAAGGAAGGCTCATCCAAAACTGTGGGGAATCAAAAAATGTCATATTTGTATGGTGCAATTTTTATTAGATATGCAGATCATGAAATGCAAATGAGCTAGTTCATTGAAAAGAAATGTTTTCCATTCTGTGTTTACCAAGAGTGAAATGTCTGATAGTTCTGTTATAAGTATATGAGTATAAGATTGTCTACAGTTTTGGAAAATATTATGCTAATGCACTAAGTTAAGTTTTCTTACTTGTTTCTAACTCTGCATGGATCAACAAAATAAAAAGATTTCATAATATTAACGTACCATTCCTTTCTATTCTTTTCTATTACATTCTTTCTTTTTGTTTCTACAACACAACTTTTACTGTGAAATTCTCTCATTTCTTTATTAATGACACTTTTACTTCTTTTCCATTTCTTTCCAAAGTTGCTTGTATTTACCATGCATTATTGGCTCTACCAAATTTTTATTATCTTTCATAACTTTTTGTAATACTTTAAACATACTTAAAGAAGCTGCGTGTACAATTGGGTATATTAGTTCCAGCCCCTCCTGCTCTTATAAAATTCCTCTTTTTACTAGGCTCAATTTCAACCCCAGATGAATGAAAATATTGTTGTCATAATTTTTTTTCATGCTTTACTTGTATCATATAAATATTTGCAAAATTGGCTATTTTATCCAATATTATAGTATTTATAAAATGTGTTTTCTTTCTATATGAAAATCTATGTTTTCCAGAAAGCAGTAATTTATTTGATTCCTTTAATAACTTTGTCCCATTGTTCATGTTTATATATTCACTTCTACCAAATACTATCCCCAATATATTTATACACTTTTCACTATATTCTATGCCTCCTGTTATACCTTCATGACTAAAACCCTTACTTTTCTCTTTATTTATACTTAAACCAATTTTCTTAAGTTTAAAACTTAATTTTTCATTTATGTCTTTAATCCATAATTTATTTTTAATAATTATCACAATGTCATCCGCACAAGTATGCAACATTGCTATTTGTACCTCCTTTATCATTTTATATCCTCAATTACTTGTCATTTTATTTATTTCCACAACTACTATATTCATAACTAATGAAAATGTCACACTGTTGGCTGGACATCTTTGTTTTATTCCACACTCTGTTTACATATCTTCTCCAATACAACAGTTTATGTTTAATTTCACCTTTTTTCATATATTGATTTAATAATTTGTAATACTTTGTTACATATGTTATAGTCCTGCAAAATTCTCAATAGTGCTTCATACTGGATATTATTACATGCCTTACTTACATCACCTATCATAACCTTTACTTCACCTTTTTTATTAATAATGTCATCAATTACTTCTCTTATTAACCACAAGAAATCCTGATTTCCCTTTCCCTTTCTTCCATACACATTTTGGTCATATAACCTACACATTTTACATTGTATTCTTTTAGCTATTATTCTCATAAAAATGTTATAGTCCGTATTATTTAATGTTATAGGTCTCCAATGTTTTGTCTCATCTTTATTTCCTTTTTTATACATAAATTTTAAAACCCATACACAAATTTCCTTATACTTAATCCCTTTGTCCATCCAGTCATTCATAACTTGCATAAATATAATTTATTGCCAGTCTTCCATTTCTTTGTACATATTATATTCAATCTTATCTAATCCTATGGCTGAATTTATATTAATATCTTTCATAATTTCATTCAACTCCTTTAAATTTATTATTTTCTCTAAATATTCATTGTCTTCTTTACTAACTCTCTCACCATCATAAATATTTTTCTATGCACACCTCTCCTTTGCCATATAAATCTAATACATAGCTCTTAATTATTTCATTTATTCCTTCTTGCTTCTTAACTTGTTAACCTTCTTTATTTTTAATTATCTTATTATTTTTTATCTTTAGTTATTTTACATAAATATGGTGCTACTTCCTCTTTTTCCCTTGTAAGCAATATTTTTCTTGATTTCTTTTGTATATTTCTCTTTATTTCTCACATATTCTATCCTTTTCTACTAAACCTTTAAAAAGTTCTTTACTTAATACTATGTATTCCTTTTTTCTCTTTTCCTCTTCTCTTCTGTGGAGTCTAAAATACCTTTTTATATTTCTTTTTAAATTGTATCCACCACATAGTCCAATTTTCATAAAAAGGTCTCATTCTAATATGTTGTTTCCATAGTTCTATAACTCTTTTCTTTCTCCTATATCCAATTCTTTTTCATTAATTATTTTTATTATTTTCCTATTTTAATATATTCCTCATTTTCATGAATTTTTATCCAAATAGTCACATGATTAGAAAAGCCAGTATATTTTATTCCTTTTTGAGTAATTTTTAAACTTTCTGATATTAAAAAGAAACCAGTTTCTGTCTTAATGTCATTCCTTTTACATGTTCAGTGTTTATTACACCATACTTTTAATTGTCTACTCCTCATAATTTTTGTAATTATTTTAACATCACAGTTCTTCTTTTTATTCCTTAGGTTACAATTAAAGTAATCTGTGGTTATTATATCCATATTCATACAAACATAATTAAGTATACTTTTAAACATTGTTTCACCCTTTTTGTCACATATGCATATAAGGTTATAACCCTATATACATACCTTTTCCATCTCAGATCAACTGTAGTTATTCTCCCTATGTTCTCTTTATACAATATACATATGCATATACCTGAACAGGTTTCTTTACCTATATTCTAAATAATAGTACCATTCCAAAGCCTTTCTGTTTGTACCCTCTGTTAACAGTCAAATGTCTTCTAACACAACTATTTGTGCATCTATAGCTGCACACTAATACATAATATTAATTCTCATCTTCATATTTTTTTCATACTGTTCACATTTAAAGCTAAATTTTTCAGCTTTATTGAACAGTTATATTAAGGATGTTTTTATCCATTTCCTTACCTATTTTCTTTTAACATGATATTTCTAAACTTTCCTTTTCTCTCCCTAACTGTTTTTCCTATATATAGAATTGTCTTGCTTTTTGCTACATGCCATTCTGAGTCTCCCTCACTTGTCTCATCTATTTCTTTTTTTCTTTCTTTTTTTGTCTTTTTCTTGAATTTTAAAGGCAACTTCTACATTTCCTATTTGCCGTGTAACTTCCTATACAACATTCTCTTCTGTTTCTTTTTCTTGTATAACTTCTTTTACAACTTCATTGTTGTTTTCATTTTCTTGTGTCTCTACTTAAACCCTGAATGCCCTATATTGCCACATTTCTTACACTTTAATTCACATTTCTTTGCATTATGGATGGTTTGACCACATAAATAACATATTTTTATCACATTCATTAATTAAATGATCATTCCTTCCACATAAATAACATATTTTAGGTTGTTTTCTGTTCTTCACAAACCCTCTATTACCATGCACATTAAAATACTAGATATATGCAGCACATTGCCATTTTTCATTTTTAAAATAACTCAACATTCCCATCCCCAAGTCCATAGTCCTCTTTCATCATATATTTTAATAGTGTCCATCACTTCTTTACATGTAGTCAACAAATATTCTTTCAGTTTTTTTGCTTCCACTTCAGTTCAAAACTGAATCAACACCTTTTTGTCTATCTAAAAAAGGGTTGTACAACTTATTCTGACCAAGGACAGTCTGTTTCCTTTTTTTCATAAACTCTCAAAAACTTTTCCATAGCCAGATCAGTTTCAAATAACAAGTTACAAAATGTTTCTTTGTTAATTAAAATTAAAGCTCTTGCCTACTGAACTTTAGCAGCCAGCTGTATAATAATAACATTGCCCATGCCTCATGTCTTCCAAACCTTCTTCCTTTTTACTGCTCACCTGAACCACAAATGTCTTCTTTGTTTCTTTTATTCCCCTTGCTCCTTAGCAGTTTCTCCTACTGTTTCAGCATAAGTCTTTTTCTCTGGAACATTCTCTGGGGTATTTTCTTCTTCTGTTTTCTCTATAGTCTCACTCCAGGATACTGCAGCTACACTTTCTGGCTCATTCTGGTTTATAATCTCCTCCAGAAAAAACATCCTTTAACCATCCCAACTGGAGGGTTGCAACAATGCATTTTTTGACTATTTCTGTCCATTCAAACAGGTTTTCTGTAAATTTTGCTCCAAATCCATTTCCAGCTCTGCATTCACCTCTGTTACCTCCTCAACCTCATCTCCATTCAAAAAACAATGATTTCTCTACTCCCACATCATTTGAAGACATTTTTGGTAGCAATTCTACCATTTCAACTGCATTTTCACCAAGTTTCATTTGAGTTTCAGCAAAGGCTGAATCAGTCACATTTTCTCCCTGTTCCTGCAGGCTGCCACTGTGCCTGGAATGGGAACAGGAAGTCCATTGTGTCACACACAAACTATTCCCCCTACTACCAAGAGTAGGGGAAGTTCCTCAATGCCCTAGCTAAATTTCCAATAGTAATATAAATACCACATTCCGTTTCTGCTGAAAAGAGGTTACTAGCCTGGTGATACTAAACTGGTCAACAAAGGATAAATAAATAAATAAATAAATAAATAAATAAATAAATAAATAAACTGCCTAAGTGCTGATCACTAATATGTTATTCAGGGTTTGTGCATGAAGGATTGAGATTGCATTATCTTTGGGATTTTTTTTTCAGAGAAAGTGTGAATTTGGATTTAGTGCATGTAAGCATCATGCGGTGTGGTGGTGTCACTCCCTATGTGGGGGTGGAGGAGTCTTGCCGCCAACAAAATAGATGTTTTTGGCAGTTTTCTAATCTCTACTCTGGATAGCGGCTAAGTGATTTTGATGGACTGTGATTGATTTTCTGTGATTCAAGGACAGTTTCATTTCCATTCATTAGTATGCCACTTTAATCACATTAAAGGAAGATTCATAAGAATCTGAATCAGTTTGTAATCTTGAAAAAGACAGGGAAGAGTCAGAGAGCAGCTCAATGGCTGGCACATTTGCAACCAGAGACACCTGCAATATCTGTGGATTTTTTTGATGAGAAATCTAGATCATGTTTGTTGTGCTTTTAAAGACAATGAGGAATCCTTGCTTGGTTGTGTTGTGATCAAAGACAGATATTCTTCAAAATCATTATATTGGCCTGTTATCCCACATGGGTATTCTGTATATGAGGAATGAATCCTGTACTTATTGTTTTCTATGCTGAAATAATGAAAATGTGCTTGGTTTCATCAAAAGCCTGGTAGTCTTCTCAGATCTTCATAGTTAGAAAATTATGCTGAAAAGCTATAGATTGTATACAGTGAAACATTTGTAATACTTGCTTTCAAAATGTATTCTGATGAACAAAATAATCTGCTGCACTGAAAACCACATTTCTTACAGGGAGCTCTACACCTAAAAAACTAAGAAAACATCATATCTTGTTCATTAAGTGTTGTATCTGCCTGGTGCATTCCATTCCATGCTTAGACGTGCTTGGAATTATTATCTCAATCAGGGTAGTTTGTCCATACCTCTCAACCTCTTAGCAAAAGAAATCTAGACAAAGCCTAAAATATTGGGGGGCAAAGACCCAAAAATAGGGACAAATTTTAAATATTGCTCTTATAAGCATAGAAATTTGCTAAAATAAAAGGTGTTGTGTTAGTGTACATTTTCTGAAAGATACAAAGTCTGAAACTCAAATGTCTGTCATTATTTAGTGACTTCAATCCTCATTGAGTTACCAGAAAACTATAAATTTTATGAGGAACAGACCACAAATATGAACAAAAAAATCCAAACATCAGAGATACAAATCTATCCACTCCTTATTACATTACTTGTCTTCTCTGAGATTTCAAAATTCTTTTTACCTTTGAAGTTGTCCACATGAATATTGCTATGCTGATGTTTTGCAATGAAGTTTGGCTTATACCTCTCATCATCTTAGTAGAAGAAATCTGCACAAAGCCAAACATAATGGGTCAAAGGCCTAAAAATAGGGACACATTTTAAATATCGCTCTTATAAATTTAAAAAGTAGATAGAATAACAAGTTTTGCATTAATATACATTTTCTGAAGGATATGAAGTCTGAAACTTAAATGTCTGTCAGTATTTTGTGACTTCAATCCCCACTGTTTTTCCAGAACACTACAAATTTTATTAGGGACCAACCAAAAACACAAGGCAAATGTCTGGACATTCTGAGAAAATCTGGACAGTTGAGAGGTATGGTTTGGATTACCCATTAAATGTTTTGAACCACTTAAGGAGTTGGACTTTAATATTCAGCTATGACAACCCTAACACTATGCTTTTATTCTTCTGTCTCTTGCTCCATTATATTGCATTTTTGACATCAGCACTTTCTATGCTCACTAACCCTTGTTACTTTTCAGAAATTCTCCTTGTCATGTTAATTGTCTCATTTTGTCTTTCACATAGGTTCATAAATTCATAGGTTGGTACTAGGATCGGCCCTAGGGCCTGTACAATCCTAGCCATAACAATTCCCTGGCTATTTCTTCCCACAGTATTTACTTCCCTGGACCCATCTCTAGCAGGGTGACTGAAGTGATCCCCAGGCTGAATTTCCTATCTCCCATCCAATCATCAAGGTTCCTTTTGAAGAGGGCCAAAGAGGCGCTCTGCTTGACATGTATGAGCAGTCTGTTCCAGAGTCTGGGGAGTCTCTGGGTCAGGAACCTATCCCTTCAGCACGTTTTGTTCATTGTGATGACAAAATTTAGATCACTGGAGCATGTGTCTCTGAGGGATTGGCATTTCTTTAAGTGGAGCATGACCAACAGCTTTGGGCTTGATATGGCCTTGTATGTTAATCAGAGATCGCCTCTGAGTAGACGATATGCGACAGACTATAGGTGGAGTTTTCTTAGATGGTCAGCATAGAGCATCTGCTTTAGGCTTGTGATTCTTTTAGTGAGGTATTTATACGGCCTTTCCAGTTGTTGCAGATGTCTTCAGAGGTACATACCAAATGGGTCATTGTATTCTATAATGGGTCTAATGAGGGATGAGTACAGTGGGACAATGACCTCCTTTTTTCTGGATGAAAAGCCCTTAGTGATGAGGTGTGACACATAGAAGGATTTCCTGACTATTGTGGCGATGTGGTTATCGAAGGTGAGACCACTGCCCACCTGTGTCCCTAAGTCTCTTATCACACTTACGGTGTTTAGTGTACTGCCACCTATGTGGTAATTCATGGGTACATGTTTTTTCCCAAAGGGGATAACTATACATTTCTTGGCACATAGTGCACATTTATACTGACAATGGTCACTGTATTCACTTTAATATAATTTATATTGTTAAATAAACCACTTCCTTGTGCATAATCAACACTGACTGATTAATAGCTATGCTTTTGAATGCCCTATTCTTGCTTGCCTTTATGCAGCTGACAGCCATAGTTTTTGTTTACTACAATGAGTAACTATAGTCTTACTCCTGTATCAAGAATTCTTTTAGGTACCCTGATTATATGTGCTTATTACACCTTGATTTCTCTTTTCCTGGATCATGGCTTACAGGTGTCAATGGGTTAGCCCATGGAAAGCAGGAGAACAAATTTAATAAATATAAATATGTGGAGACAGAGAAAGCCACACTCTCCTCCCTTTAAAGAGAAAGATGCTTTCTCCTGTCATTAAAAGAAGCTGGAAAAGACTCTATGGGTGTATCACAGTGGATATCCATAGAGAAAGAGAGAGAGAGAGAGAGAGAGAGAGAGAGAGAGAGAGAAGTCGAGGCCTCACTCTTAAGGGAAACAGGCAGGAGCCTGGCAAAAGGTACAGGACAGTGCCTGGAAGGAACTACTAATAGAGAAGAAACTGGAAAAAAAGTTTACAAGATATTTTGTGCTTTAGGGCCTTATATAGTTTGGACTAAAGCTGCTATATAATATATAAATCTGCCCACTTGAACTTCTTGAGAGGCTGCCATAAAACTCAGTATTCCCGTGATATGACATATGGTATTTTAAGGTGGCAAATTGATCTTAAAGCTTGAACTACTAACACCTCACCCAGCAAAGTAAAGTGCTGAGTAACAATCTAGAGCATGATTGTATGATAGACAGAATTATCTTATTGTATGAGAAACAAGACTAGTGTGATAAACACTGCTGAATTTTTTTTCCTGATAGGGAATTTTACTTTTTTTGCTGTCTCCTTTTTCCCTGCCACTGCTGGCTGTTCCAAGGTTCTTACCTCATCTGCCATGGCTACTGAACCCACCTTAGCCTCCCATTTGCTAATGCCAGCCCATGCTCAAAACTGGAGAAGAGACTGAGTATACTGAGGCAGTGTAATATTGCTGCTAGGGAGTGTTTTCCTTTTAATCCACTTCCTCACCCTTGGGGGTTACAGTGCAATAGACTTTGAGGCACTTCATCCATACCTCCATGTAACCTCATCCTGAGCCCTGCCTCCCTACAGTAGACATGCCATGTGCATCCTCAACATCAGCCAGGAACAGCATGAGGGAAAATCAGAGAGTATGTCCCTCCTCCCCGGAAGCAGATGTATTCCAGAGTAGGGTTGCCACCTATCTGTTTTTTTCTGGACTATCTGGAAAACAAATTGATTCTCTGGTACTCTGGAAAAAACTGTACAAACTCCAATATTCTGTTTCAGAAAAGGAAACAGACTATCAGAGTTTCTTAAATCGGCTGATTTACTATGCTTTTATACAGAAAAGCATAGTAAATCGGCTGAAAGCAGGCAACAGGAATGGAAAAAAATGGGTGTTCCCACCCACTGGCACCACACTGACATCACAAAAATTGGTAGAAAGTAGACGGGACAGTGAGCAGGAATGGGTGGGGTTACAGGTGATGTGAGGGGGTATGGCCTTACTTCAGTTCACTCTTAAAGATTTGTGTTTTTTGCCAGATTTATACACTACATAGGGGTGGCACAATCTAACAGTTGCTGAAAAGCATGCACTTGACAATTTGCGACATAATAGAAATTTGGTCATTATTCCAGCTGACAAGGGTTGAATGATGGTCATTTTGGATTTGTCTATGTATTTGGGTGAAGCAGATAGACAACTTTCTGATGGCAGGTTCTATACCAACATGGTTATTGATTCTACACATAAGTTTATGCAGGAAATTGATGATTTTTTACAATTAGCACTAAGTGAAGGTATTAATAAAAAATCTTGCATCATCTAACTGCTTCAGATCCTTTACTGCAATGTTTATACTTCCTTCCTAAAATACATAAAAACCCACGAGTACTGCCGGGTAGACCAATAGTAGCTGGCCATGGTTCTTTGACCTAACCACTGTCTGCTTTTTTAACAGTGTATTTGAAACCCCTGTTAAGAAGTGTTAGAGCAAGAATCCAGGACACCATTTAATTTTTGAATATCATATCAGATTCTCAATTAGAACCAGGATAGATTATGTGTACGTTAGATGTGAAATCATTATATATGAGTAGACCCATTGGGTGGGTTTAATCACCTTACAATATTGGTTAGATAAGATCCCTTTGTACAGTCCTGGCTTCAGCATTTTGTTTGTATAATTAGCAGAACATGTATTAACTAAAAATGTTTTTTATTTTGCCGATAAGTGTTATCTACAATTCAAGGGTACTGCGATGGGTGCATCTTTTGCACCCATCTATGCTGATTTGTTTATGGGTTATCTGGAACAACAAATCATATATGATCACGAACACAATCTATTTCTAGATGAAACTGATATCTGGAGAAGATATCTTGATTATTGTTGACTCATTTGGAGAGACAATTCAGGATATCTCCAAGAATTTGTTGATTACCTCAATGAAAACAAATGGGGCATTGAATTTACAGTTCATTATGATGCTCATTGTATTTCTTTCTTTGATGTCCAAATAACCCATTTATACGATGGTACCCTATTTAGTGATGTTTATAGGAAACAACCTAACTCTAATAGCTTATTACTTGCTTTGAGTTACGATCTGAAACACACTATACAGAATATTCCTAAATCTTAGTTCCTTAGGATACGTCTTATTTGCTCTAATATAGAGGCATTTGAAAATCAGAGGCAAGATCTTATATCTAGATTTTGCAACAGGAGTTATAATAGACATCAAGTTATTCAAGCTAGTACACCAGCAGGCAGTCAAGACAGAAAAAAAACTATTACAATATCAACATCATAACACTGATGACCATGATACCTTCAGATTTATTACTACCTATACTTATAATACACATACGTTTATCGATCTAATTCACAAACACTGGAATATCCTAATGGCGGACGAATGTCTCTCTAGCTTGCTGGGTGACATTGTCACTTTTCATTTAGGAGAGGTACAACAATGGGGAGAGTTAAATCATTATAAACACAGCTCATGATATGCAACAATTCAACAAAGGACACTTGAAGGTGGGGCTTTATCTGATTATTTATCTTGCAATGTGCACCTGCTCAGCTTTTTATGTGGGTCAAACTTCCTGTCCGTTTAAATTACATATATCTGAACATTTGAGTGCCATTAAAAAATCAAAATATTTCAAATGCTTTGTACAAGCACTCTATACAACATCAGACAGCTAGTTTTAAATTCACTGTTATTAATAGAATTATGGGAAACAGGAACATGAAAGCAGGTTGGCACAATATCCTTAATAAAAAAGAACGTACAAGGATTATTAAATTTGGTGGTTTGTTTTCACCGGGCTTAAATGAACAACTTTAATCAAGTCTTTTTGTCCATCTGATTAATATTGTTATATAAGGAAATTATTAGTATGTACTGTACATGTGAAGCATTTTCAATTAATTTTAATATCATTTGCATAGATCAGGGGGAAGTTTAATGTATTGCTTCATTTTCTATACATTATGTTTGGTATTATTCTTGTAGATTAATTATTTTACATTAAGCTGCATGATTATAATCAATGGGAATGTTTGTTCACCTTCTTTAGGCATGTTAACAAAATTAAATAATCTGTTGGTAGATATACGCCTAAATCATTTCTCATAATAATTTTGTTGCATATTGTGGTTTTGATCACATTTAGTGTAAATTGCACTCTTCTATTATATTGTTTAAACATTTATGACATAATATTTTTGATATAAAGTCACATTTCTATGTATTTAAGAATTATTTACATTTGTCCTGTATGTTGCAATTAGCCTTGATATTATATGGCTATACCGGCAGAAAATGTACAAAAAATACTTAAAAAAAACATAAAAAATGCATTCATTTGTTTTTTTCAAACTGAATGTATGACTTTAACATTTTGAATGTGAATATTCATGAGGTGTATGATTTGATTGGGTCACTACACTTTTAAAAAGCTGTTTGTTTATTATGAATATTAGTACACTGAGGAAGACAGGGTGGCCACAGTGGTGCAGCAGTTAGCATTGCCTCCTCACAGCAAGAGTTTCTCTGGTTTGATGCTGGGGTGCCTTCTGTGTGGAGTCTGCATGTCCTCCCTGTGGCCGTGTGGGTTTCCTCTGGGTGATCTGGTTTCCTCCCACATTCCAAAGACATGCTGTAGGTGGACTGGACACTCTAAATTGGCCCTTGGCATAAGTGTATGTGTGTGTGTGTGTGTGTGTGTGTGTGTGTGTGTGTGTGTGTGTGTGTGTGTGTGTGAGTGTGTGCCTTTTGTGGAAGATTGGGCGCAGGGCTGGCAACTTGACACTGTAAAACTCCACTGCCAATCATGGGCAGACAGGAGATCCACTGTGGCGACCCCTAACTGGGAAAAGCCAGAAGAAGAAGTACAGTGAGGAAGACATTTAGGCAAAAATCGGTATGTTTCTTCAATAAATATTAGTCTTATTTGCTCTCTCATTGCCTGTGCTGGCCATTTTTGTGTTCTATAAATATATTGTTTGGGCCTTTGCAGTTGCTTACTGGTGAAAATCTTTTTTGGGACTGACTGCTTACTTCATTTTTTGCCACAATGAAACGTGGCAACCCTAATCCAGAGAGCTTGAGTGAAGTCTGGTATCCTACCTGTTACTCAGAGGACTAACAAGAAACAGAATATAGGGCTCAACAGAAGCCAACATCAGGATCCACAGGAGGACAAAGAAAAAAGAAGCATGGCACTCACTTTTACAGTAGATTATAAATCAGAAAAATCATGATTGACAACTGAGTTGCACACCACCTGACATCAGACTCCAGATCTTCAAAAACAAACTAGCAAAGCACAGCCATGATTTCCCAGATCATGGAGGTTTCCAACTCCACATCCTGGGCAAGCTCATTATGGGTCCACTCAAAGGAAACAAAAATGTGATCTTTGATAAAATAGAATTAAGCTGACAGATTAGGCTGGATTCCCCTCAACACTCTGGTATAAACTCAAGCATTTCCATTAAAAGTGTGCTTGCACTCAGGAAACTAAACCATAAACCATGCAGCTAAAACACCTATCCAGGATATGGACATAAACTGTTAATTAACTCCAATTGCTGCTGTTAATATGAAAAAGTGAATCAAGTAATTGCATTTGTAAATCACTGCATCTACATTAGCTTGGTTTATCTGGTAAACTAGTGACATGGAAAACAAACAAGGCATGTTATTATTATTATTATTATTATTATTATTTTTTGTGTTCTCTAGATGCAAATCTAAAAAGTATCTGCCATGGGTTTGGAAGTGTTTTTTTATTTACCTCATAATGTGCACAAACTTAAACACCAACTTTCAACTATTTGAATTTTTTTTTTTCTGGTACTGATTTGGGACTTGAGCTTTCCTTTTGGTGCTAAGAGTGAGAACAGGTGGCCAAACTCCAGTCTCCAAGTTTGATTGGCAGCCTACTCCCATATTGATCATATCAGTCTCTTACATTATCTAACTCCACCCTGGGCCACATGGCACCACCCCCCTCTCTCAGGAGATTAGTTATCTTCCCTTCCACCTGATCCCGCCCAGGTTCTGGCCCATTATTTAGCCAGGCACAGAGTTATCTGGCCCTGTTTTGTACTAAATTTTCCACCTGGAACCTGTAGAGAGAAAGAATCTGAACAGGAGAGTCCTCAGTAACTCCTAGACTCAGGAAGAAGCTTGACAGTGAATACCCCAGACTGAAATGGCTTAAAACCATGCCCTGGGACCAAGAACATCCCACCTCTCACTGCAGCTACCAGGTATAGATTCTGTAGCCACTGGGCCTACATTTAATAACATTTCTATAATCTGCAGTACAATGAACATTTTTGTTCCGGGACACCACTCCACACTGCTATATTCTTTACACTACAGGTGCAGTTTGCCTATGCTCAAAGAAGATCTGAGATTCTTATGTTTATTAAAAGTTTTTGTATACTCTGCAGTGCACATCTTGGTGGATTTTTATGCCATGGGCACAGAAAGCCTACAAAAAAGGTTCTGAGGTCTCAAACTTTACTTACGTTTTTCTCCTACTTGTGTGTTTGTCCACTCATTATTTTAGGTTTTAATCAGAATTCTTGAGCAAAGAAGCATACTCTGTCTTGCATTCAACTGCAGACACACACACACACACACACACACACACACACACACACACACACACACACACACACACACACACACACACACACACACACACACACACACAAACGCGCACACTCACACACGCACTGGTAGTCTTTTTCTCTTGCCTGTCGGTTTGCTTGTCTCTCTTTCTCATACAGACACACACACCTTAACTGCATTATTTTTTGAATCACAGTCTCTAAGTGTGGCTATTCTAAACTATGTTTAGGAAAGGGAAACCAAAATGGCAAGTCCCTATAACTATACTGCAATTGCTTCAGTTATGTTTTTCTTAGTTTCATAGATTCATAGGTTGGTAGTAGGCTATTGACCCTAGGGCCTATACAAGCCTAGCTATAACAATTCCCTGGCTATTTCTTCCCACAATATTTACTTCCCTAGACCCCTGTCTAGCAGGGTGACTGACGTGATCCCTGGGGTGAATTTCCTATCTCCCATCCAGTCATCAAGGTTCCTTTAGAAGAGGGCCAAAGAGGCGCTCTGCTTGACACGTATAGGCAGTCTTTTCCAGAGTCAGGGGAGTCTCTGGGTCAGGAACCTATCTCTCCAGCATGTTTTGTTCATTGTGATGACAGGGTTTAGAACCCTGGAGCATGTGGTGCTGAGGGATTGGGATTTCTTTAAGTTTAGCATGTCCAACAGCTCTGGGTTTGACGTGGCCTTGTATATTAAGCAGAGATTACCTCTGAGTAGATGATATGTGACAGAGTATAGGTGGAGTTTTATTAGATGGTCAGCATAGGGCATCTGCTTTAGGCCTGCAATTCCTTTAGTGAGGTATTTCTGCGGCCTTCCCAGTTGTTGCAGATGTCTTGAGAGGTATATACCAAACGGGGCATTGTATTCTATAATGGGTCTAATGAGGGATGAGTACAGTGGAACAATGACCTCCTTTTTTCTGGATGAAAAGCCCTTAGTGATGACATGTGCCACATAAAAGGATTTCCTGACTGTTGTGGGGATGTGGTTATCGAAGGTTAGACCACTGTCCACCTGTGTCCCTAAGTCTCTTATCACACTTTTGGTGTTTAGTGTACTGCCACCTATGTAGTAATTCATGGGTACATGTTTTTTCCCAAAGGGGATAACTGTACATTTCTTGGCATTGAGCTTGAGCCCATGGCTCTGGCACCAAGCATCTGTTTCTGTAAGGCCCCTTTGTAGAATATCCACATCATTTGGAGATTCAATAATGGCTCCCAGTTTGCAGTCATCTGCAAACTTTGTTAGCCAGAGTCCCTTAGTGTTGGCCTGTACTTCAGAGAAGTAGATGCCAAAATAGAGCAGTTCCAGGACTGAACCCTGAGTTACTCCACTTGTCTATAGCTGGATTTGGAGTCAGCTACTTTTACAGTGTGGATACTGTCAGTAAGCCAGATGGCAATCCATCGAGTAATGTAAGGAATAATGCCCATCTTAGTAAGTTTATCTATGATTCCAGAGTGGGGGATGGTGTCAAAGGCCTTGGCAAGGTCCAGATAGGCTGTGTGGACCCCCCCCCCTTGTCCACAGCTCTGGCGACTGATTCAAAGAAGTCAATCAGGTTCAGGAGACAAGATCGGCCCTTCATGAACCCAAACTGGATTCTTTTTATTTATTTTTTCTGTTCTCTAAACTGCTGCCTCTAGTGAGCATAAACAAGATGCCAGCTTTTCACTTTTTCCTGTCTGCATTTTAATGAAGCTTAACACATTGACGTGAAGCTGCTGACTTGATACTGATGTTCCCTTGTACACTAACACATTGCTGGAGTAATGTCTGTTCTCTAATAGGGGATTGCATTGAAGATCTGACCATTTTCTAATGCTTAGTTTTGCTAAAAGAGGTTCAAAAAACTGAAGAAGTGCTCAGAAAGCAGTGAGTATTATGAAAGTGTACTGCATTCTCAGATAGTAAAAAGTAGCTTTATATGTGTTAAAGGAAGAAATACTAATAAATTATGAATCACTGCTGTGTTACTTCTCATGAGGAGAAAACTGTGGGAAATACCCCACTGCAAAAAAACTGTTGCAAATAAAGTGTTGTCAGCATTTGAAAAGTATGAGCAATGTGTGACAAGTTATGAAAAAGTGTGCTTAAAGAGAATTATGCCGCTATGCAGTAACTAATAAAATGGTGTCTATGATAGCAAATATTGAAGGAAAATTAAAATCACTACTTTTCTTTGATCTGTTTAAAGTTGCCCCATTCTGTGGGCTTATACTTGGAAAACAAACAAGAACTTCAATACAGTGTGTAAAACTAAAGACAGCTAAGGGAGTTGTACTGGAAACTAAATGTTAATATAATTTGAAACTGACTGTGTCAGATACTATTCACTGTTTTTAATTGTTTTTGACCCCTGCCCCCATTGCTTCATTCTTTCTGGTCTTTACTTCCACGTCCCCATCCATTGCGATGTCTGCCAGCCCCTCTTTCCATTCCTGGACTAACCCCCATTCCAGGCTGGGAGGTTTGCCAGCAACCGCTTCCACAAGAGGTAAGGATTTTTCTGATATGTATTAGAATGCTTTTTTCATCTTATTTTGAGTGTATTCTGCATTTACCTGCTTATGCATTAGATTTTGCTTCATGGATGCTGTATAAAGAACTGCATTTTTGCTTCTAAGTTTTGTAATAAGTTAGTAGCAAGAAATATTCTGCATGCTTTTAAGCCTTTGGCACTTTCTCAGACTAAGGTTAGATCAATACATGCACTTGTGATTCCATGCTGTATCAAAGCTGTTAGACAAATATCTCCACTGTATCATTTGATTATATTCAT
>NC_056730.1:71093151-71123151 GCF_019279795.1 Protopterus annectens
TGGCAATAGGGTTATTTACTTTCATTCTGACAACCTCCGCCTATCAGTCATAGCATAATTTATACATCTAGTCATGATAAAAGAAGATGACTATGAAAGGTATTTCACCTTTGCTCAATCAAACAGTTGCCACACTTTAAAATAATGCACGTTGCTTAAAATAATCACATTAAACCTGCAAAACAAATATAACAAGCAAACACCAGCAGGCAGCTTGTCATTTTCCTTCACAGAAGACAACCACAGCAATTATACCTACTCTGTCCATGCATATCTGGTGTCCAGTAAAGTAACTTATCTTACTTTTCACAAATGCACACTAGTGCTGCAGTCCTGCTATGCCATACAATAATTGTTAAACTTAGCAAATGACAAGAGGTCAGTTACTTTCACTCCACCAACCACATCCCCTACCCAGCAGTTACAGATATGACATTTGATGGCTATATGTAATATTATTTCACCTCCAATATCCACACACGCAACTTGACACTCATTAAAGTATTCCAATCCATTTGCTCCTCACAAATCACAAAGCCAGATTAATATTGCAAAAAAAAAAATCTGGTTGATCACTATCAGTATAACTGCAAAAATATTAATGACACTTATCACTCCATTCTTCTCATCTCAACTGGCCACAAGAATCACCATGCCAGAAATGTCCATGATATCTGGTTGATCACTGCCAGCATTATTTTAACAACTGTCTCCTTGCTACTTTATCTGTTTAAAAATTTCATTTAGTGGCTCACTGCTGTTTTTCTGCTGTGATAAACATTTCTGTAGCGTTTTCTGCCTAAAGTAGTGTAGCTAGTAGCTGTTGTATAGTCCCAGTTCAGATTTGCTGTCTCTGGGCCTGTTTGTTTGTTTGCAGTGGTTGTTTGTTCTGAGCACATGTCCCAGGTCATCTTGAATTAGCAGAAGCCTTTCTTTACTTTTGTTCATAGGTTCATAGGTAGGTACTAGGCTATTGGCCCTAGGGCATATACAAGCCTAGCCAAAAAGGTACCCTGGCTTTCACCATCCAAGAAAATTATTTTCCTGTGCCCCTGTCAAGCAGAACCACAGAAGTGATCCCCAGGGTGAATTTCCTATTACCATCCAATCATCAAGATTTTTCTTGAATAATGTTAATGAGGAGCTCTGTTTGACAAAGATAGGTAGTCTGTTCCAGAGTATGGGAAGTCTCTGGGACAGGAATCTATCCCTTCAGCATGTTCTGTTTATTGTGGTGACAAGGTTTAGGTCCCTAGAGCGTGTAGCTTGGAGGGATTGGGATTTCTTTAAGTGGAGCATGTCCAACAGCTCTGGGTTTGACATAGCCTTGTATGTTAGGCAGAGATCGCCTCTGAGTAGGCAATATGCGACAGAGAGGATTGTGAGGGAATTGTATTGATTGGCTGCTGGCTGGTAGGGGTTGGCTGGTCTAGGGCTTGTTGTAAGCACTCATTGGTTCTATTTTGAGCTTTTTTTTTTAAGTTGTTTCAGGTTGTATCTTCTGGTATTTAATCCCTAACTTAGAGACGATTCCTGTCTATACACACTGAACTGAGCAGAGGAGAGGCATTGACCACGACTCTGATCTGTGATGTATAACAATAAGTATCCTGTTTTTTTTTTGCTTATTTTTACTAGTTATTGATTATTCTAGCCATTTATAGCACTTTTTATTGTCTGCTGCATACATTTTACTGTATTTTATTGCTATAAACTAATCTGCATTGTTCTACTAAAATTGTTTGCCTTACAGGGCCTAATAAATAAGGCTTTTGATGTCACACTGTTTGTAATGCTTTTTTAGCTAGTTTCACTGCGTGAAAGGTATTAACTGGAAATTTTCACCATTTGTTAATCATCTGTTTGTTTATTCTGATTTCCTGCTGAGGACTGTATCATATAACTGATTTGTTTGCAGTTAAAAGCATTCTCTAGAGTCTCCTTGTTCCTTTATCTGTTTAAAAGTTTAATTTAGTGGCTCACTGCTGTTTGTCTGCTGTGATAAACATTTCTGTAGTGTTTTCTGCCAAACTTAGTGTAGCTAGTAGCTGTAGTATATTTTCGAAGCTTTCCTCCCTGTCGGTGTCTTGTTTTTATACTTGGTGTCTTGTTTTTATACTTGGTGGCTTTACAGTTGCCCGCCCCTACTGTATATTTGATCTGGGACAGTCATTTCAGTCTAGTGTCATTAGCGCATTCTACCTAATACAGAGAGAACATTTGATAAGGCCAGCCCACTTAGTTTCTTAACCTTGAATTATCTTCTGTTCCTCCTTTCTCCCCCTGCACACACGCACACACACACACACACACACACACACACATATATATATATATATATATATATATATATATATATATATATATAAACACTTTGCTAGAATCTACCATTGCTAGAATCTTCTTATGTTCTGATTAAGTGTGTCTCTCAAACAATCTGGAAACAAGTATATTTTGTGGCACTTTTTAACTGTTTAACTGTTCAGAGTTCTGCACTGTCTTAATTTTTGCTTGACTGAATTATTTATATATTTGCTGGCATTGTTTTCTGATACTTTAAGTGCCTCCATTCTGATTTTTTCCTAATTTACTGCTTTCTGCACTTGTTTTTAGTCATTTTTTAAATTTAATTCCATTTATCTAAACTGTATTTGCTTTAATATAGATACACACTCAAATGTTCTAACTTGCACTGCATTTGCATTGTTTTTACTGCTCTTTTAGCTGCTTTTCTGTAAAAAAAAAAAGTTTTAAGCTTGTTTCCCACCTTTTCTGTAACTAGTCTAGTCCAGATACAGATTTGCTGTATCCGGGACTGTTTGTAAACTTCTGACCCCGCAAGCCTTTCTGCGTTGGACGAAAGCCTTCTAGCTTATCAGTGGGAGTAGTAAGCACTAGGCAGCCTATCTACCACATGAGGAGTGGTTTCTGGCCCAGACAGTACAGTTTATTGGCTGTTTGGGCAGTTTTTCCATCCCTTCCAATTTTCTGGTTTAAAAGCCTGCATTTGCACTTGTTTCCCATCCTTCCTGTAACTAGTCAAGTCCTGGTACAGATTTGCTGTATTCAGGATTGTTTGTAAGCTTCTGAGCCCCCCGCAAGCCTTTCTGTGTTGGAGGGAAGCCTTCTAGCTTATCAGTGAGAGTGGTAAGCACTAGGTAGCCTATCTACCACAAGAGGAGTGGTTTCCGGCCTAGAAATGATAGTTTATTGGCCGTTTGGTTAGTTTTTCCATCCCTTTCAACTTTCTTTTTTAAAAGCCCATGTTTGCATGGATTTGCACTTGTTTAAGCTCTGCTCAAGGCGCCAAGCTGAGGTAAACTATTATTGGTGCCAGAAAGTCTGCTTTTTAGTTTTTCCCTTAGATCTTGCTAGTTCTTTCTCTCTTGCACTTCAAATAGCCTAATTGCTTTGCACTTCATCAGGTTTTTGTAGCAATTATTATAGCACACCTAAGTGCCATCAGCACTAGTTGTTCTTCACAGAAATCGCTCCAGTACTTAATAGTTATGACAACCCCTCCTGGCATGATTAAAGGGCAGTTCCAGGTGATTTCTCCTATTAACCTGGTGCACTTGGGCATTCTGAGGCAGTGTAGCAACTGTCTCACGTACACAGATAAGCCTCTCCTCTCACCTTCCAACACTCAGACTTGTGAGAGATGCACTTATATCACTAATTGGAAGCTATGCTCTCTCCAGCCAAGACCGGACTAGCTGGTCAAGAGGAGAAGGTCAAAACCTGCACCACACCACAAGGAACACATAGCCCTCCAGAACACCCACTATCACAGCTCTCACATAAAAACACAAACCACACACCAACCTTCGCAGATGCTGTCAATAGAAATTTACCCAAACAGCACAGACCTCCAAGACAGAAATGCACTTGACCAATACAACACAGCACAAACCACAGGACACACAGCTCACCTCCACCGTGTGCCCCTCAACCTAAGCTCCTAAGGCTAAACACCTCACCCAATACAATAATCATAGGTGACTCAATAGTGAGACACACAAATGTCCCACTCACTAGGTTGAATAAGGAGAAGGTAACAGCTGTCTATCAGGTGCCAGAATCTGACACATAACACACACACTCAGGTCACGCCACAACAAGTACAAGTATGACTCTGTCATTGCCCATGTGGGTGTGAATGAGATGGACCTCCCAGGACTACATGAAAAGACACATGGTGGATCTCTCTGATTATGTGGCCCAGGCAGGTATGACACTAGCCCTGAGCAGTATAATACCATCACCCAGAATGATACAGCAGTACAAACAAAGAATTATTGACTTCAACAATTGGCTAAGTTTCTGGTGTCATTCTAAGGGGATCCAGTATCTGTCTGCTTGGGATGACATGATTGACAGACCTCAATGCTTTGCCAGAGATGGCCTGCATCTGTCACCCCTGGGTTTCTGGGTACTGGCTAAGGCTCTTGCCATGCCTATAGTACTTTTTTAGGGGGTGTTCCAAAGACCAAATTACCACTGTAACAGCTATAAATAAATGCAATCTGAGGGTCATGCTGCTCAACACTAGAAGTCTAAATCTCAAGATGCGCTAGCTTGAAGCACTCCTCAAAATGGAGAACATCGACATTTGTGCTGTAATGGAGATCTGGTTTAAAGCAGCAGAAAGCACCCCTGCACTACAAGGCTATAACTCATTCCATATCTTTCGGCCCCAAAACATGGACTGAAGCTCCAAAGGTTGTTGTGTCTCCATATTCATAAAATATATGCACATCTCCAGACTAGTAGCCCAGCATAATGCATTTGAGATACTTCAGGTACAACTAACATTGGGTAAGATGGCGATCCAGGTCATAACCTGCTATAGGTTCCCAACCATGTCCCTAGGCTCTCACACCATGTTCCTAAGCACCCTGGAATCTATCAAGGTCCAGCCCAACACTCTCATACTAGGAGACTTCAACTACCCCTCCATCAACTGAGAAAACTACTGAAGCACCAATACACTGGCCCAACGCTTTCTGGAATTCATTAGTTCCAATGCCCTGGATCAGCTCATTCTGACTCCCGCTAGAGGAAGCAACATCCTTGACCTGGTTATTACTAACATGGTCAATGCTCTATACAATAGTCAATCCCTCCCTGATCAAATCCGACCATAAACTAATCACCATAGAAATCCACAACTCACCCACACTCCCCACAAAGGTAACCACCATGAAAAACTTATCCAAAGCTAACTTTGGACTCCTCAAAACAGAGGTGGCTAACTTCACGGCACGCATGCCAGTGGAAAATAGCTGCATGACTGCTGCATCATGCACCAATGCACTGTACAAACATGTACATAAATACATGGAACGAGCCATGCCCAACAGAACCAAGATGCTTTCCTCCAAAGAAAGGAAGCCAATCTGGTGGTCCCCTGCCATTAATAGACTCTACAACAGAAGGAAGAAACTGTTGCAGAAAAAGGTGAATTCCCAAGACTGGAAAAACTCCCTTATTAGCCTCAACAAAAAGTTGAGATCCCTCATCAAACACTCTAAACCAGCTATGAAGGCAGAATTGTGGCAGACACTAAAAACAATCACAAAGCCTTCTATAGTTATATCAAGAACCTCCATGGCAATACCCAGATTTGATCTGAGTTACTGCACTATGGTACCTCCTATACTGAGCTAAAAAATATTTCCAACATACTGGCTGACAGATTCAGTGTTAACTTTACCCCCCCCCCCAAAGGACCAATCACAATACCGGAAGAATGCCAGGTACCCAGCATTACTGCAGCACAGGTTAAAGCTGCATTGTCCAAGGTCAAGAACACAGCTTCCACAGGACCCGATAATATCCCTGGCTGTGTTCTACATGAACTACAAAGCAAACTGGCACCACATTTATGTGCCCTGTTCAGTCACAGCCTCACCTCAGTCTTTGTCCCTACCGAATGGTACACTGCTACAGTCATCCCTCTCCATAAAGGGGGAGCGACTACAGACCCTGGGAATTATCACCCCATTAGCCTGATGAGTCGAATATGTAAAGTTATGGAGCGCATCATCATGGACCTGATTAACAGATATAGGAAATCTCCAAACTCTGGACCCCATGAAGTTTGGCTTTGTGAAAGGGAGATCATGCCTGATCAACCTGGTTGACTTCTTTGAGTCAGTCACCAGGGCTGTGGATGAAGATAAGGCAGTGCATAAAGCCTACCACGATCTGGCCAAGGCCTTTGATACCATTCCTGACTCGGGAATTATTGATAAACTCACCAAACTAGGCATCAACCCCTATATCACTATGTGGGTTGCAAACTGGCTCACAGATAGAAGACACAGTGTGATAGTAGCGAACTCTAAGTCAGACTGCCGTCCAGTCACGAGTGGAGTCCCACAGGGATCAGTCCTAGGTCCACTCCTGTTCAGCATCTAGTTCTCAGAAGTCCAGGCCAACACAAAGGGACTCTGGCTGACCAAGTTTACAGACAACTGCAAGCTGGGAGCCATTATTAACTCCCCAAGTGATGCAGACATCCTATAGAAAGGCCTCACTGAGACCAATGACTGGTGTTGAAACCATGGCCTTAAGCTTAAGGCCAAAAAATGCATCATCATCCCCTTTAGTACAAACTCACTTTCCACTAATTACCACATCGATGGGAGCCCACTGCACACTAAAGGTGTTATAAGAGGTCTGGAGATGCAGGTTGACAGCAACTTCTCGTTCGATCACCACATTGCCACTATAGTCAGAAAATCCTTCTATGTGGCACATCTCATTACCAAGGGTTTTGCATCCAGGAAGAAAGAGGTCATCATCTCTCTCTACTCTTCCCTCATTAGACCAATCATTGAGTATAATGCCCCATTTTGCATGTACCTCACTAGACACCTGCAACAGCTGGAGAGGCCACAGAAGTACCTCACAAAGAGGATCCTGGGCATTAAACACATGTCCTACATGGACAGACTCAAAAGACTCCAGCTATTCTCTGTCTCATATAGCCTGCTTAGAGGTGATCTCTGCTTGACTTACAAAGCCATGTCTGACCCAGCTCTGTTAGAAATGCTACAGCTAAAGAAATCCCAACCCCTCTGCACCACATGCTCCAGGGACCTCAACCTCATTACCACAATCAACAGAACATGCTGGAGGGACAGGTTCATAACCCAGAGACTGCCCATTCTCTGGAATAGACTTCCCATACATATCAAGCAGAGCACCTCACTGTCCCTCTTCAAGAGAAATATTGATGAGTGGATGGGTAATAGAAAGTTCACCCTGGGGATCACGCCAGTGGGTCTACCTGACAGAGGCACTGGGAACCAACATCGGGCAGCATGATGCCAGGTCAGTTCTATGGACTAGGCTTGTAAAGGCTCCAGGGCCATTAGCCTAGTACACTCCTATGAACCTATGAACTGTAGTAACACCCATCATATTGTGGTATTCCTCTCATCTTAACTTCACAAAAATCACTAAGTCTGAAATATTGCCCAAAGATATCTTTTGATCACTATCAGCATTATTGTAAAAATAGTGTTCCTCATTCCACAATGAAAGAATGCATCACACATTTATTTTAAGCATTCTCTGAACTTCCTTACAGAAGTTGTTAGCAAGATGTTAGTAGGTGTGCCACGTTTTTCCAATTTGTTCTACATAGTGATAGGTACTATTCCACATTTTGGATATGGAAGGTTCAGATCTATGCATCTCTTAACCACACTGTGCCATTCCCCTCCTCTCAGTCTGTCATACAAAATAACAGAGGGGAGCAGGAAAAACTCCTTCAGCTTCAGGTGCCTTTGCCCCTGTATTTGAACATTATGAGGTATAGGCTGTTTATATACATTTTTGGTGTGAACAGCTGTAAGGCCGTGCATTTACCCAGCTAAGAACAACTGATTGCACTTGTTGTGTCTTTCGGCTTTTCCCGGTTAGGGGTCGCCACATCGGAACTCCGGTCCGCTAATGATTGGCAGTAGATTTTTACGTGCTGAGTTGCCGGCCCTGATGCACAACCTTCAACGAAGGTACGCCCATTCACGCATGTCTCCACACAGAAGACGCTCTAGCTGAGAATCGAACAGGACAACATCTTACTGTGAGGCAACAATGCTACCACAGCACCTCCACCGCAGTTACAAGTACAACTGATTGCACTAAGTTTCTCTATTCAAAAGTAGAAGTCCATGAAACAGAATTGCTGTGACAATTAAAGCGATGCAGAAGTAAAAAAAGAAGCTTTAAATTTAGGATGTACTATTAGACAGTGGATTTTATTATCCATTGACGCATGTCTAGAGTAATTTGATAGAAATTTGTTGTGCCTGGTGGGGCAAATGGTTGTAACTAAGGAAATTCTTCTTTTGAGATGGATATAGAATCTGAATTCCTTAGACATTGTAAGGCTAAGTTTAATGCTATTGGCTGCTACAAAAACAATTACTAGAAAGTGGAAATACAAATTAAAAGCAAATGTAACTGAATTATTGAATATGGTACCTGAGATAGAAGAAGTGGAACTAGGATTGTTAGAAAAGTAGCGAATGATATTTACAGGCAGAATAATGTTCATGAGGAGGAGAAGTGAGGTTAAAGAAAAGGCAGGAATGGAACAATCTGTATAAAGATGGAAATTGTTAAGAAGAAGAAAATATGTATACTGTATAAAACTAATAATGAACATTTTAACATGGTTTGCTTTCTTGTCTATTAATGTATCTGTAGTCATCATTTTTAAATCATGATGTTTCAAAGAAGATGGATATAAAAAGAAAATTGTGTCTATGGCATTTATCCTATGAGTCTTCAGTGGACTGTATTTATTTACACTTATCAATGACACTGTATGAACATGAAGGTGACATATAATTGTGGCAGAAATAAACTGAAACTGTCTTCATTTGTAACTACCCTTCTTTTACTTTGATGTAAAAGGCAGATGGAACCAGTAGATAAAGCATCTAGCTGCTTTCAAGTAGTTGCGTCTCTCTCTCTCTCTCTCTCTCTCTCTCTCTCTCTCTCTCTCTCTAGAACAATACTTCCACAAGTTAACACATTTTACATGCTTTTGTCTCTGAGTCATGTAAATGCCTGTATCTTCTGCATGCTCATAAAAACTCAAATATCCGTTACACCTACAAGTACATTCCACTGTGGTCTTTGAAACATTACGCTACTGGGCAAATCAAAACACTTTTGTTTAAGTTCAGTTACAGAGAACTCAGCAATGCTTTCCCAGCATTTCAACTGTATCCAGAGCCATCCAAGCTAAGATAAGAATATTTTCTTGATTAACTGCACTTGTACTTGTTTTGTACAATGCTTACTACAGTTTTTGAGCATTTTGAAAGCAGTTATTTAATTTTGTGTCAAAAATAGCATTTTCTCTGTTTGTTGGCTTTTCTACTCTGTGTGCCTCCAAATTTCTTTGTAGAAGGGCAAATTAGTCAGGGATGTACTTGTTTGATATTTGTTTGTTGTTAATCTTCACTTAGCTATTTTTGCTGAATTTCTTAATGTAAAAGCACCAGTATCAGACATACTGTGGCAGAAGGTGTTTACCTGGGCTGTCTGAGTTCGGAAGCACTGGAGGAAGCTCAGAGTGCAGTTGTTTAATGACAAGAGGGCATAGGAGTCAGTTTACAAGTTTTTTTCTCTACTATAGATCAGGCAAGTTGCAAGGCTCTTTGTTCACTTTCAGAGAACTCTGCAATGCTTTTCCAGAGTTTCAACTGAATCCAGAGACATCCAAACTAAGGTAAGAATATTTTCTTGATTAACTGCACTTGTATTTGCTTCATACAGTGGTTAATACTGTTTTCATCATGTTTTAAATCATTTATTTAGTTTGGGGAAAAATAGTAATTTCTCTGTTTGTCTGTATTTTTTCCTAGTCTGCGTGTCTCCAAATCTCTTTGTAGAAAGGCAAAGTAGGCAGGGACTTAGTTGTTTGGTTATTGTTTGTTGTTTAAGCTGCACTTGAGAGATGCTTTTGCTGTGCTTTTAAGAGATTCCAGGATCAGACATCTTGTGGCAGAAGGTGTTTACCTGGTCTTTCTGAGTTGGGAAGCACTACTGGAAGCTCAAAGTGTGGTTATTTGCTGGCTAGAGGGCAAAGGAGTCAGTTTTCAAGCTTTGTTCTCTGCACAGAGCTGCCCACAGGCAGCAGCAGTTAGTGGTGCCCTGTATAGTAATAAACAACTAGACAACAAAAATTACCTATAAAGTTACGATTTGGTCTGAAACCAGTTAAACAATGTGGCATTGTGTGGAAATAAGTTTATAGCAGCTACCTTGTACATTGAAAAGTGCTACTATAATCTTGCAGTATACATCTTGCCTTTATCCCCAGAAACTTTCCTAGGAGACCCCTATTAAAATCCATTCCTTAATCCTAAGCCATCAACCCAATTACAAAACCAGACAGCATGGATATGCAATTTTTAAATGTCTTTGTGACCAGCTTAGTAGATTTAGGCATCCTAAGACAATGTAGCAATTGTCTCATGTTCCCTGTCAACCAGTTAATCAGTAAAAAATAGCACAGAATGCGAGAGATGTACATACATAACTTCCCTGGAGGCAATAATCTCTCATACACACATTACACACCTCACACATATGGTTCATCAAACACACACAGATAATTTTATTCTGAGGCACTTAGAAGAAACCTTAAATCTCAAAGACCTGCAAAGCTATCTAATAGCAACACTGCTCCTCAGCAATCACTAAAGCATATGTCAAAAGTAACACCAAGCATCTCACAAAAGCCTACACCAAATAGTCCCCCAAGTGCATAGCCTATGATGCAAGTGTACACTTTACCTAATACATTTGTCATTGTGGACTCCATTGTGTGACACACAGATGCCCCACTCACCAGGTTTGACAAGGAGAAGATCATGGTTAGTTGCCTATCTGGAGCCAGAATTCGCCATATCCTGCACGCACTGAAATTACTGCACCCCAGGTAACACTATGATTCTATTATAGTCCACGTGGGTGTAAATGACTTGAGACATGCCTTACTGGACTATGTGAAAATAGACTTAACAGATCTCTTAGAATATGTGCCTTAGGTATGAGCCTTGCACTGAGCAGCATTCAGCCTTCCCCAAAGATGAAGCCACAGTATGAACATCAAATGATTGATTTTGATAATTGTCTTAGTTTCACTCCAGGGAAATCCAATATCTGTCAGCATGGGAGTATATAATCAAAAGACCAAGTTGCTTTGCCAAGGATGGGTTGCACCTGTCCTCTAGGCTTTCAGATATTGGCTAAAACTCTGTATATCCCCCTTAGAGCCTTTTTAGGCATGGCCAAAAGTCAAAACTACCAATCTAGTAAAAAGTTTAGGAACACCCTTAAGATGTTACTGCTATATATCTTTCAAACCCTCATCACTCTGGAGAATGTAAGCATATGTGCCATGACTGAGACTTGGTTTAAAGCCATAGAAAGTACTCCAGAAGTGCAACACTACAGTGCTTTCCACACATTTAGACCAAAAAGAGCACAGATTGGGGCTAAAGATGAAGTCTTGATCTATGCTAGCAAGAAACATACCCCAGGCTGGTTAAACAGAACCGTACAATGGAGCTCATCCATGTGCAACCAACCACAGAACCGTACAATGGAGCTCATCCATGTGCAACCAGCCATAGGTAAGGTCCCGCACCATATCCTGGCTAGCTAAAGGTCACCATCTATGCCCCTCGAGTCTCATGACTCTTACATAATCCTATTAGAGGTGGGCACCATCCAACCAAACACCCTATTATGGCTGACTTTAACTACCCCTCTATAGACTGGGAAAAAACACACTATCTCAAACTCAGAGGCACTATGCTTCCTGGGCGTTATTAACACAAACACCCTGAAACAGATAATGCATGCTCCAACCAGAGGATCAAATGTACTGGATGTGGTACCCACCAACACAGCATAGCATTGCACCCCCCCATGTGACATCCTCACTAGTGAGGTCAGATGACAAAGCAGTCTCTTTTGAAGTAAAAATCAACACAGAAAATCCATCTAAGCCAGTAATAGTTAGGAACTATTTAAAGGCAAATTACATCCTATTACGATAGTTTGTCAAAATTCAAGGCTCACCCCAACCCAAGATCACAGCTGCCTATGCAGAATTATTCACAGTGTCAGTATGCAAATGTGTGATTGGCTGCATAGAGACTGCTGTATGTACCAGATATAAACCCAAAACAAACACTAAAAACAAACCCCACTGGTGGAATCCTCAGCTAAACAGGGTAAGTAATAAAAGAAGAAAACTCATGGCCAAAAATCAGGAAAAGCAACATGCTTAAAGACAAGTGCTCTCTTATACAACTAAACAAGAAACTAAGAGGTCTTATTAAGTCCAACAAGGCTAGCTATGAGGTCATGATAGCCTCACATGCTAAGGACAATTAGAAAGTCTTCTTCAGCTCTGTCCGGAACCTTAGAGGTATCACACAGCAGTTTGCTGAACTGGTGGTGGACGGTACCACCTACACCGAATAAGGTGACATAGCAAACCTACTGGCTGACAAATTCAGCTCAAAATTCAAATTCCCCCCAGCTCCACCAAGTGAAAGCCCCTCCAGCTATCAGCAGGGACTAGGTGCTGGCAGTATTCAATAAAGCCAAGAACACCACCTCCATGGGTGCTGGCAACATTCCCTGTTGCCTCCTAAGCAGTCTAAAAATGGCCTATCAGGACCATTTGAGGCACTCATCAATGACAAACTTGAAAAGGGCCACATTCTAAGTGAATGGATGACTGCAACGGTTACTCCCTCTCTACAAGGGTAGACAATCAACTGACCCATGGAATTACAAACCCATCAGTCTAACAAACCTAATATATAAAGCCATGGAATGAATTATCATGGACGTGATAAACAAGGACATTGGCAATGTACAGACACTGTACCAATCCCAATTTGGCTTTGTTTAGTAAAGGTCATGCCTATGTAAAGTGATAAACTTCTTTGAGAGGTTCACCAAGGCAATGGATGAGGGTAAAACAGTGTGTATATTGACCTGTCTAAGGCATTGATAGAATACCTGACTCGGGCATTGTTTACAAGCTCTCTGAGCTAGATGTAGACCCTTACATAATTTGCTGGATTGTCAGCTGGCTTACAGACAGGACCGAAGAAGTCAAGATCAGTGAGACCACCTCCACCACGAGGTCTATTACCAGTGGAATATCCTAAGTCTCTGAGCTGGGCCTGCTCCTGTTTAGCATCTGCTTCTTGGAGGTCAATACTAACATTAAAGGTCTCTGGCTCCCCAAGTTCACAGATGACTGTAAATTTAGAGCTATTATGGATTTTCACCAAGAAAATAAACATCTTGCAAGTACCAAAGCCATGTCCTAAAAATGAATGCCAAAAAATGCATTATAATGCCCTATGGGAAACTGTTAAACCAAGTTAATTACTCCATCGATAAGAGTTGACCGAGTAGTAAGGGCAATCTGGCCTTTCACTAACATATAGCTAAGATAATAAGAAAATCATTCTATGTCACCCAACATATAGATAACAGTATGGCATCCAGGTCCAAGGAAGGTATAGTACCACTCTACCCTTATCAGACCTATCATTGAATACAATGCCCCTATGGCATGTATCTAACCAGAGACCTGCAACAGCTGGAATGTCCATAAAAGTTTCTCACCAGGAGAATTCAGGGCAGAAATACCCTGTCCTACACTGATCACCTAAAGGCTCTGCCTCTATATTTAGTCTCCTACAAGCTGCTGAGAGTGGATCTTTGCTTGGCTTGCAGCTTCTTCATACCCAGCTCTGATGGATCTGTTGTACATGTGCAAAACAAACAGTACCAGAATCCAGGGATCTGAACTTTGTGACATAAACAGAATGTGCTGGAAAGACAGATATGTGCCCCAAAGGATCCTCTCACTATGGAATATGTTTCCCATCCATGTAAAACAGAGTCCATCCCTGACCTTGTTCAAACAAAATGTTGACAGTTGGATGAAAATCATAAATTTACACCAGGTCTTGACCCCATGTCCCTTATTGACCGAGGCTATTGACAAGAAAATTATTATCCTAACTAACACCCCTCCCACACATCCTTAGCTACCTGCTTACTAACATATCCCTCATATGATACCTGGGACCCAAATGGTTTGGGGTGCACGGCTAGGCTTGTAAGGGCCCTAGTGGTCATTAACCTAGTAACAACCTGTGAACCTATTAACCTAAGTACCCTGTCTTTGAATTCCTCTTTTGTGTCAGCATTATACTGTGCACCAAGAATATTCCCTGTGTAGTAACACTATTTGGGTATAACTCACTTTTACAAAGTACTTTTTCTCAGAATCTCTCCAGTATATCAGAATTGTATCTCTATAGCTCACTCAAACACAGTGCATACAACTTTGCCTGTGAATCACTCTTATACATTACATCAGAGTCACTATTGTACAGAATTACCAAGAAACATGTCTCTGGATTGCTCCTATGTATCAACATTTTATCTGTGTAACTTAGTGACATAGAGAACCATATTTAAGACCTTTCTGAATGCTGCTGTTACATGGTGAGTACCAAACTTACTATTTGAGTACCAGCTTTCTGAATCTCATCCAAAGACATCTGAACACTTCTGCTCACTGTGCTGTGGGCTTGTGGAACAGCATGTTAGCAACTGAGAAGAGGAAAGCTAAATGGGTGACAGGACAGAAAAATAATAAAATCACATCAATTATAGTCTTAGTTTCAGACAAAGCTGCTATAAATAGATTTGTATTATAATGAGGGAGGGGAATCCCACCCTCCATGTTTTCAATCATAACTAAAATAGTGATGCATGGAAGACAAGAACTTTTACATACTGTTCTTCTCCCTTTTGCTGTGGCATTGGGGTTGGCAATGGGAATACATTTCAAACAAGACACTGTCCTAAAAAAGAAATTTAGATACTTAAAATACAGTAAGAAAAATATTTTTGTCGTTGGGAATAAGAGTGAATAGACATATAACCACAGGCACAGAAAATTAAACAGGGAACATAACTCATTCTGGACAGATTAAAATAACCTTTGTATTGAAAGGGTTGAGGGAAGCCAGGAAATAACATCTTATGTAGATAAGGCAAAGGAACACTTTGTACTTAATTATGTATGTAATAACTGACATGTATTTATTTAATAACTGAGTAAATTAAATGGTGCAAAGAACCCTGTTCATTTGTAACTCTGACCCGTACCACTGTCAAGTATCTTGGAACTTAGGTCATTTAAATAATTTAGAAGAAAAACATAGAAACTGCATATTACATCTAGAAAACACTTGTAAAATATCTAGATTATACAAACATTCAGCACAGAGATGCACATGTATTACTGATTTTGAAATTAACTTTATTCTTCTAAATACAGCACCACACATGCATACCTCCAGTCCAAACCCAAATGTGAATGGACCCTGACTCTCGCACATACATAGCACACACACACACACACACACACACACACACACACACACACACACACACACACACACACACACGTTTTCATTATAAAACAGAAGGATGCAAATAAGCTTCATACTGTAGTCCTGTGCTTCATTCATTCATTTACACTTGAATGAGTGATGATGGTACAAGATCAATGCTCACAGGTCACTCCTGAAAGAGGGCACGTGTGTATTTGTGTATAATGGGCTCCATTTAGTTGAATGAAGAAACAAATCACTACAGAAAAGTGCTTGTAAGTTACAGTAAAATCGTATAAATTCAAACTATTCAAAAGATATTAAATAAAATCAAAAAGTATTAGAGTCAGAATTTTGAAATGCAACTGTAAAGTTAAGCTTCGAAATGTCTTTTAAGAGTTTCTAAACGGTGGCTTTTAAATATTGTACTTGGCCAGTTTCGCACAATAAAGTGATTCCATAGCAATAAAGCTTTAATCCATCCATTGTATTTGTTTTTTTTTTTTTGAAGATATATGCATTAGTTAAGCAAAGCAGAAACAAGTGAATGGTTTCTGGCTACTTTGCCCACCAGAGGGCAATATTTAGCCATTTTTGCCAAAAGATTTGGGTAAATAATTGCACTTTTGAACATAAAAAGGTTATACTACTAGACTAAACTTACAGTTTATTGTGAGTGAATCCAAGACAGCATTACAGATCATCAGTCATTCAACTCATTAATAGTGTACGTCATCAAAACTGTGTGCTTTTCTTTGAGTGAGTGTCTTCTTGGAGTTTGAATATTTAAGTAATGGAGCTAATGAGTAAGGGGGCTGCACTAAAGAAATGCTTTTCTCTCAAAATTTGGTAGGCAATTTTACTGAGTTGTGCCTTGATGAGTTTAGTATTTGATGACTTGTTATGAACCCAGATCTAGATTTCGTGATTTTGCCCATTTCTTCTTCAAATTTCCCCTTTTTAGAATTATTGCTTAAAATTATTTGACAAATGGAACATTCTTAGCTCTCCATTTGTATTACTTTACATGTATTAGCTGCTCCGAAGACTGCCAATCTGGTCATCTGATGCAGTGGGCTTAACTTAGTTGTCAACTTGTATGTCTCTCCCATCACAGTGCTCAGACAATCACAGACTTATGGAGATCAGCAGTTTTTAACTCCTACTACCCATTCCTATGACCGATTCAACTTGTTAATTAGTACCTCTGTGAAAAAGTATTTTTTTCATATCTTGATTAGCCTGTGATCTGATTCATAATGCTGTGGCTACAGGTGAGACAGAACTTTACATCTATGCTAGGATTTTCCAAGGTTGCAAAACCTACCTCTGCAGGCCATCTCTGAACCTTCTCTTAAACCAGTATTTTATATAACACACAAGACCAAAACAAGGCTTTTTGGAACTGAACAGAAAATTTGCAAAGCACCTGACTCTTTTGCTACCTTAGGCCTACACAACAATCCCAGGGAGACAACCTCCACCTTCAAATACCTAAGACTATTGATCAGTCACTAAACATCTATTTCCACATAGAGAAATTAAGAGCCAAAATAAACTCCCTACTCTTCTGGGCTGAAAAGATCTCACCTTTTCTATCCTAACTAGCCAGAGCAGCCTTTGCTAAAGAAGTTCTCCTTTCTCAACTTGAAGATGGGCTTCCATTTTTGCTTCTGCTTCCAAGAAAAGCACTGCTGCTCTCCAGACTATCTCTAACTTCATCTACTGACTCATTACAAACTCATCCCTCTGTGAGCCTCACTGTATCACCCTAGAAAAAGCCAAATGGATACTATAAAACAAAGATCTAACCTACTTTTAGGATCTCAACTCTACAAACTACTCTAACTCCACATATTTACTCCCCTTGTAGCTAGACTTCAGAAAAAAAAACCTCCTCATACAACTTGAGACATTACTTACAAGCCATACCAACTCTCATTATCCCTAGAACCAAACTGTGCATCACTGCACATAATTTCTCCTCTCAGGAACCTACTCTTTGGCAACCTTTCTCCATCGACATTAAAGGAAATCAACACTTATTCCAAATTCAGAATGCAACTCAGAAACACGTGTTTATCCAAGCCAAATGCTCCTGCTTCAACACAGGACTCATTACCTAATCTATCTTCTTTCCAAGTCACTTCTGCTCTCTCAAGATTCACTGAAGATTAACCGACTTTAAAAATTAATGTATAAATTGTACATAATACTCTGCTTGATTGTAGACTGCACTGTGTTTGTTCACTGGAATGTATATACATAGTTTGTAATTAGACTGAACTATTCTGTTATTGCTTGCATTTCTGTATTTTTTGTTTGTGAAATATTTTGTGTTTCACTCGGTCTGAGCCTGAAATTGGTCAGTACTGATCATAAATAAATAGATAAATAAATAGATACATTTCTCAAATGGTGATGCCTGCCACCTATGGCAGGCTCATGTCGGTTTCAGAGGAAGTCCAAATAAGTCTAAAAGTGTTGTGTACTTAAAACATTAATCTCTCATTTTTTATGTGGGATCAGACTAAATATGGATGGATAATAATCAGTGAAAATAAATCAATAGTTAAAGAATAATAACCTAATTCTAATCTTGATCATTTCATATATCCGAGTTTGTGGTTGTGTTTTGGAAGAGGGGAGTTGGCTTAATACCGTACATTGCATCATTGTTTTTAGTGATGAGGCCCAAAGGACCCTTATGAAATCATTCTCAGACAGCAGGATCTTAGTCATTGGAATGCAGCAATCTGAATCATACAAATCATCTCAAATACTGCCAAATCCAGAAAAATTCCCATCCTGTTACTGATTTTCATCTGTTACCCAGATATGAAGACCATTTGTATGTTTACCACAGAAGAAACTTGTGAACTTTCAGTCCCATCATTTCTGATAGATTCTATGGCACCATCCATGATCTGCAGGAAGGTTTTCGGCCTCCTGTTGGCTGACACTCAGATGGTTCTCTTTGTGAGACTCATTCCGCAAGAAAGCTGTGAAAATATGGAATCTGCTGTCTATATGGATAATTGTTTGATAGCAGTTAAAATTTCAAGGGAAAACAACCGTCTACAGTACTAACTAAGCAGGAAATTTCTCCTCGCTCATGAGTAATCTCTCAGCTTTTCCATGATGAAGCCCATCTTCAAAAGTGAGAGACAATCCAGTTGTAATCTCAATCACAAGCAGCAAGTGCTGCATTTTTTCTTCATCATTCCTCCTCTGTGACTAGGAGGACATTTGAAGGATGCTTTCCATCTCTTTTAAACCGAACGGACCTTTTATAGCTTTATTCTCATTCACAAGTTTTTAGTGAAGGCAAAATATCTGAAAAGAGTGGTCATCCTGTTGGCCTATTGTTGGTCCTGAAAGACATGGACATGTTTTCCAGTGGTTCAAGAGTACAAAGTTTGCCCTGCTGCTTTTCCCTCATATTAAGTTTTCAGGGCATTCCGCATGGTTGCTGCATTCCAGCATTTGTCCCCTTGTACTTGTTAGCATGGCTTTTCTGGTTCTATAAATAAATCTCTAATTGGACTACATAGATAGTTGGTATTTATTCCTAGAACCTCTCAGAAATCTTCTTCTTGGAAAATTTGCAGATATAAGTGAACTGCCCCTCAATCTCATCAATCAAAAAGAGGACATATCTTTTTATAACTTCTCCCACCAATTTCTTGGAATATCTACCAGTCTCTTTGACTTAGTTATTTGCTGTTTTATTTTATTTTATTGTTTTATTTATTTGCACGTTCTTGACTGAGTTAGTCCCACTAGGTCTGTGGCCTTTTTCCAGGGGACACCCAAGGGAGTATTCATACTGACTAGGTAAAATTAGTCAAGAACACCAGGGAACCTCCTGTACTCTTTTTGATCAGTGCAGCGGGTTCTTCTACAGCCTTAAAGGATGGCACAGTCAGAGGTACAGCAACCCCCATGGTGTGCAGTGCTATCTAAATAGGAGAACATGGACTGTGTGCCATGCCAACACTTGCCACATGACAGTGCAAAAATTGTCTTTATGTGATTTGGTCTCTGACTAATGTTGTCAGAAATGGGCATTGTTGTAAGTGATTTGAGTTGAGGATTCCAGCCTATGTCAGGGACCCATGCCAATGGATGGAGGGAGTTGGGGTGTATCCTGCCCCCACCTGGCCATTGTGCGCCAACCATAGAGACCTGGTCAAAAAGCTACTGTCTGGCCTGTGACCAGTTGCCCTGCTTGGTTACCATTAGATGTAAATCCGATCAACCTGCCAAACATTAACTAAGGATTGCTACAGGTTCACTGAAAAAATGGAGCTTGAAAGTGGATGATCTGATGATAAGGAGGAGGCTGGAAATACTCTGTATTTAGGAGACAAGATGGAAAGGCAGTGCAGCAAAGCCACTGTGATCATACTACTTAGGAAGAGGACATATTAGAAATGGCATGGGAATTCTGGTGAGGGAAAGGCTTCAGAAGACAATGAGGGATATCATCAGAATTAGTGATAGACTCATATCAATCAGACTATAATATAAGGATAGGGTAGTAATCATAATCTCAGACTATGCCCCACAGCAGGTTTGGGAAAGTGTGGAAAAGAGTGCATTTGCAGGAGATGGTGTTGACAAATGACGGGACCAGAAGATACATATCAAACAGGGTATGAGGACTACCTGGATCCAGTGGATGGGGCAACAGGAAGTAGAGGTCATTATGGTCTTCTTTTGGGTAAATGGCCTGATGGTGGCCAGCACATGGTACAGCAAGAGAGACAGTCACACGATCACATACAATGCAAGAGTGGCAAACGTGCAACTCAGGTAGACTTTCTCCTAGTAATGAAAGGGCAAAAGCCAAAAACAAAAGTTCAAGGAAGCCAAAGTGTCCAAGATAATGAATATCCAAACTGCCCAAAAAGTCTGTAAACACACTGATTCACCTCAGCACAATTTAATGTAGGCAAAATCACACTCAAAGCTTTCGAGATATACTCTTTTTCAATGATTGGCCCGAGGGTACCCACTTGACCTCCTGAGGTCTTTAAGGACTCAAGTAGAGGAGAACAGTGACATGAGATTTGAATATATTCTAGGAAGACCTGATCGACTGAACAATATAAGGTCACCCTATGACCATGATAACAACAAGTTTCATCAATGGATGAGTATTAATTTTGACCACCTAACAAGTAGGGTGAAGCAAATAATTAATTATGACTGGACCATACTGAAAACTGATGAAGAGCTATGTAGGCATTTGGGGAATAGGCCCACTTTTATTAACAAGGTCCACCCCAACATTAAGGGTAGGTTAGAGAGAGGTACACAAGAGTTGAGGTTAGGTACCACTAAATGCAGATGTTGTAATTACTGCAGGTTTATTGTGGATTATAAGGAAATTACTCTTGGAAACATAAGTAGAACAGAAATTGTTTTTAGAAAAGGGGACTGCAACTCAGCAGGCTTGATATACCTGGTATTATGCAATCGATGTCTTTCATTTTATGTAGGAAAGACAGAAAGGAGGTTAGTGAGAAGGATTTATCAACATTTATACGATGTAAAAAAAGCTGACTTGAACAATGCTCTATATAAACACTCAATGACTTGCATGGGTCACAAGAAATTTGTTTTTGGGATATTGGAAACTGTCCCACGGGATGCTGGGGTGGGCATGGGAAAACAAACTGGAATACAAGGAGTTGCTCTGGCAGCTCAGGGTGGATGCTACCCAAAAACCAAGTTTGAATGACTACATTTCTGTTAATTCGGTGATAAAATGAGAGCAGCTAAATTATGAACTGTGTTATATGTATATATTTTTGACACCTTTTGACAATGGTTGCAAATGTTTGTTTTTTTAACTTTTGGTATTGGCACATGAGGCATTTTCAAAAGATATATATTTTTTTAGCTTGTTATATTACATTTATTCAACTTTGAAAAGGTTTTATTTTTAAAAGTTGCTTCAATAAATTTTTAGAGCTTTTGTAAATGGCATTCAGGCTAATTAATTAAACTGATTAGTTATTTGTTTAATTACTTGTATTCTTACTATATATGGAGCTCACAAATTACTGGTTGTTCATGTTCTGATGAAGTCCGGTTTAGGATGAAAGCACTCAACTTTGGAATTTTTTTATTGTTGGAGTACTGTTTTAATAAACTTGGATCAGTTTTTCTCAACTTGGAGTCTGGGCAGACATGGACTTTTTTTTTTTTGTTTTGTTCATGTTTCTATGTTTTGGCACACATATGGTTTTTGGACACTGGCATTAAAGCAAGAAAAAAGGCAGCAGTTGACAAGATACCCTGACTCCATGTAGAAGAATAGGAAAAAGGGGGGTGATGATGATGATGATGATGATTTGGTGTTTCACTGGAACAAGGTTTCCCCTTTGATCAATCTACCCTTTATGCCATAGATGGCAACAGGATCTGACATACACCAATGCATACCAAGCCATTCATCTTCTGACATTTTCTTCCTTCCACCAGTCAATAAAGGTATGTATTAATGTCCATGGATGCCCACAGGCAACTTAAATCCTGTTCTGAGTGCAGTCTAAATAGGATTCTAAGCTGTTTCCACTGCCAAAGGGAAAAATAATAGGAACATTACTAAACATTGTTATTTTAAGTGGCCATTAAGCTGCATTGCATTTACTAAAGTGAAGACCTGAAACATCTCTATCTTGTCCCTCAGCAAGGCATTCTACTAATGATGATTACTTTTGTGGCTTTTGTCCATAATACATTCTTGGATGATATTTCTGTGGTGACCAGTTCATCTGACATTTGCCAAATGCTAGTAGATAAAATAGCAGTTCAATAACAATCCAACGGACCAAGCATGTAATCCAGTAAGAAGTTTAATCCAATGTAAGCGCTTTCGGCCGAGTCACCAGCCTTCTTCAGACATAAAACACACTGAACTAAAAGCATATATATATATATATATATATATATATACACCCAAACTTGCCATGATTGAATAATAGCAACCAATTAATTAAATAAAACAATGAGCTGTTGGCTATTAACTATTTCAACTCCTAATATTACCTAACCACAAGGTAAAACATACAAACCGCATATTAAAAACTCAATATACCAGTTAATAATAAATTTATATATTCGTAACAAATATAATATACATAAAATACCATGGATTCTATCTATTATAAGCTTTTAATTTTAAAACACTGGTAAGTGATATTGAATCATTGAGTCCTGGAAACTCCGTTGCATTTAAAAAAACTTGCCACCAGTATTCTTTTGATTCCAGTATTATTTTCCATGGACCTTTCCTAGGAGATGGGATAATCTGCTCCAATACTACAAATTTGAATGAATGTGTGGAATTATGCATTAGATGCCTATATAATGCATTATTATGTGAGCTCTTCCTAATTTCGTATAAGTGCTCATATATTCGCTGACGCAATTTTCGTTCCGTTTTTCCTATATAATATGCTTCACAGCATGAGCATAAAGCTGCATACACCACCCCTGCTGTATGACAATTATATTTTCCTTTTATTTTTATAGAAATTCCTTTATACTAAACTGATCTGTTTCCAATATGTGTTTACAATATGCACACATATTGCATTTTCTCATAATACCACTAATACTTTTAGATACATTAAAAATTCTATTACACCAATCTTTTAAATTCTGGTCTCTTTTATAGATAATTGATGGTTGAGTCCCTAAAATACTAACCAATGCTGTATCATTTTTTATAAATGTCCAATTTTTATATAACATCTTTTTTAACTGATCAGAATCTCGCATAAATGTGGTGATAAATGCTACATTAGTATAACCACATACATTATTCTGTGTTTGATTACATGAATTGTTATTCTGAAAATCAGCAGATAGAGAAAGGTCCACCACAAATACATCTTCTTGTCGTACACTATATGAATTATTTGATTCAAGCAATGGTTTATAAAAACCTGTACATCTTTTATACTTAACTTCTTGAAACACACTAACTAAAAAATATTGTGGATAATCTCTATTAGAAAACATATTCATAATGTAATAGCATTCTTCCAAAAAATCCCCAAACTCTGACACCATACGCGCGAACCAGTTGACCTTTTAAAACAGCTTTTTTAACATGTTGTGGATGATTACTCGTATAGTGTAAATACTTGTTAGAATGCGTTTTTTTCCTAAAAATATTAGCTTTTAATGTCTGTTGTGCAATATTTTTTGAAAGAAGTACATCCAAATATGAAATACTATCACTAGAAACTTCATAAGTAAATTTGAGAAATTCAGTAGAATGGTTGAGATAATATATAAATTCATTAATAATTTGTTTGGAGCCATGCCAGATGAAAAAAAGGTCATCCAAAAATTGGCAATACAAATCTATATGCTGCATAAATTCAAACTGAAATAGAAATCTAAGCTCCCATGTGGCCATAATGATGTTAGCATAGGTTCATAGGTTCATAGGTTCATACTAGGCTATCTGCCCGAGGGCATTTATAAGCCTAGCCCATTGTTTTGTGGCTTACGCCACCCCTTTTGTATGGGGAACTATACCCATTATTTTGCTGTGCCTCTGTCGAGCAGTGACACTGAGGTAATTCCTGGGGTATATCTGCGATCTCCCATCCATTGGTCAAGATTTCTCTTGAACAAGGCCAGCGAGGTGCTCTGCCTCACATGTACCGGGATTTTGTTCCACAGCATAGGGAGTCTTTGGGTGATGAATCTATCCCTCCAGCACGTCCTATTAATAGCCGTGTCGAGGTTTAAGTCTCCCCCTTGTGGCTCTGATGGATCTAGATTTTTGAGGTGAAGCATATTCATCAAATCTGGGTTTGACATGGCCTTGTATGTTAGGCAAAGGTCACCTCTGAGCAAGCGGTAGCGACTGAATAGAGCTGGAGTTCTTTCAGTCGGGCAGCATAGGATAGATTTTGAGACCCTTTATCCTTTTGGTGAGGAACTTTTGTGGCCTCTCCAGCTGCTGCAAGTGTCGGGTCAGATACATTCGAATGGGGCATTGTACTCAATCATTGGTCTGATGAGTGATGAGTAAAGGGAGACTATGACCTCCCTTGATCTAGATGAGAATCCCTTCATGATAAGGTGGGCAATGTAGAAGGACTTCCTAACTACTTTAGCTACATGGGTGTCAAATGACAGACTACTATCAACCTGGGTCCCCAGGTCCCTGATAACTTCTTCTGTGCTCAGTGGATTGCCACCTATTTGGTAGCTAGGGTAACCTTGTTTTTCCCGAAGGGTATGACTATGCATTTTGGCATTTAACTTTAGGCCGTGGCTCTGGCACCAGTTATCCATTTCTGTGAGACCCTTCTGAAGGATATCTGTGTCAGATGTGTTTTCTACTATGGCCCAGTTTGCAGTCATCTGCAAACTTTGTCAGCCATAACCCTCCTGTGTTTGCTTGTACTGGAAAAGTAGATGCCAAACAAGAGTGGGCCCAGGACTGAGCCCTGTGGGACACCACTTGTGACAGGCTTTGAGTCTGACATGGCGCCAGCAACTCTGACCCTGTGGGTTCTGTCACTCAGCCAGTTTGCAACCCATCTTGTGATGTATGGGTTAACATTTAAGCTGATGAGTTTTTCAATGATACCCGAGTGGGGTATTGTATCGAAGGCCTTAGCCAGATCGAGGTAGGCTGTATGGACTGCCTTTCCCTCATCAATGGCTTTGGTGACTGTTTCAAAAGTCAACCAAGTTTAAAAGGCATGATCTGCCTTTGACAAAGCCAAACTGGGTTGGATCCAAAGTCTGCAAATTCCCTATGTCTTTATTTATGAGGTCCATTATGATCCTCTCCATGGCTTTGCAGATAAGGCTTGTCAAGCTAATGGGCCGGTAATTTCCAGGGTCTGTGGAGGCACCGCCTTTGTGAAGTGGGACCACAGTTGCAGTGCGCCACTCCTGGGTACGTATCCAGAGGTAAGACTTTGATTAAACAGCTGTCCTAGCTGTGGGTTTAATTCCTCATTGAGTTCGTGGAGCACACAGCCGGGGACACCATCGGGTCCCATGGATGCTGTGTTTTTGCTTTGGAGAGAGCAGTTCTCACTTGGGCGCTGGAGATGTTTGGGGGCTGCACTCATTTGGTATAGATATCTCTCCTTTTGGGGAGGGGAGAAGTTTGCACTGAACCTGTCAGCCAGTATGTTGGCAATGTCTGTAGGATCAGTAATCTTCACATCATTTTGAACTAGTTCTGAGCATATCTGGGAGTTTCCTCCTAGGTTTCTAACATAGCTAAAGAAGGCCTTATGATTGTCTTTTGAGTCTTTAGCTATTTTTCTCTCGAAATTTGCTTTGGATGATTTTATGAGAGCTCTTAGTTTTTTACTTATACTGATCAAGGGTGTCTTACCTTTTAAGGATTTTGCTCTATCTTGTAGTAGCTTCCTCCTTTTGTTGTAGAGTTTGTTTATGGCTGAGGTCCACCAGACTGGACGCTTGCCTTTGGTACAAAGAGTCTTTGTTTTGCTTGGGATTGCCTTATCCATGCAGTCCTGCAGGTGCTGGTAGAAGGCGTTTGTAAGTGATTCAGCGGCTTGAGTATTGTTTTCCGCCGGCTCGGGGGCCTGAAAGGAGACCACACTAGTCTTTAGAAGTGTGAAGTCGGCTTTTGAGAAGTTCTTTACTGTGGTCTTTTTTATTTCAGGTGGGGGTGGGATGAGGACCTCCAGCGAGATTAGTTTGTGATCTGATCTCACCAGTGAGGGGTATACTTCGGTGTTGAACATTGTGCTCCCATGTTCGTGATGATGAGATCAAGTATGTTATCTCCTCTTGTGGGGATGGTGACTAGTTGTTCCATGGCATTTGAGTTTATGAATTCCAGGAACTTTTGGGCTAGGGTGTTTGGGCTTGAGTAGTGTTCCCAGTCTATATTAGGGTAATTGAAGTCACCTAGTATGATGGTGTTTGGTGATACATTTATCCCTCTAGTGTTTTCAGGAAGGCCATGTGAGTTTCCTGAGTTTGTGAGGGTGGCCTGTAACATGCTACAATTTGCAGAGCAGTCTTGCCTATGGTTAATTGCACCTGGATGGTCTCCGATGCATCGTGCGTTGCCACCAGTCTTGAGGTGTGGGTGTCCTTGATGAATATGGATACCCTCCTTTCTTGGTATTGTCCGGATTTTGGGGCGGAACGCATGATATGAGGTAAAACCTGATAGCGCTGGGGTGCTCTCAGGAGCCTTGAACCAGGTTTCTGTCACAGCACAGACATCGATGTTCTCCATACTGAGAAGGGCCTCGAGTGCGTGCATTTTGAGATTTAGACTTCTGGCATTGAGCAGCGTTACCCTTAGTTTTTTCCTTTTTGTGTTCTAGGGTGGTAGGTTTAGAATTTGAGCCTTGCCTAAAAAGGCACTATGGGGGTGGCAAGAGCCTTTGCCAATATCCGAATCCCAGGGTGACAGGTGCAAGCCGTCCCTTGCAGCGTGGCTTGTCCAGCATGTCATCCCAGGCAGACAGATACTGGATCCCCTTTGAATGACACCAGTGTTTAAGCCAATTGTTAAAGCTGATCATCTTATCTCTGTATTGTGGCATCATTCTTGGTGAAGGTAGGATACTGCTCAAGGTCAGGGTCATACCTGCCTGGGCTACATAATCAGAGAGCTCCTCAATGTCTCTTTTCATGTAGTCCAAGGAGTGCGTCTCAGGTCGTTTACACCAGCGTGGACAATGACTGAGTCATATTTGTACCTGCTGTTGAGAGACCTGAGTGCTTGCGTTATGTGGCGGATTCTAGTGCCCGACAGGCAGCTTACTGTGACCTTCTCCTTACTCAGTCTGGTGAGCGGGACATCAGTGTGTCTGACTATGGAGTCACCAATGACTAGTGTGTCTGGCATTGTGTTTGGCCTTAAGGGCTGTGACTGTTTGACACTCTGACTATGAGGTCTATGTGTTGCGGGTGTTGTGTTCTGAGGTGGTGGTTGTTTGGGTGTCTGCTTTGGTGGCCTCTGCTGTTTTGGTAGATTTTTGATCAGAGCCTCGAGTATGTCTTTGTGTGTTTATGTGTATGATTTGAGGTTGTAATGGTACTATGTGAGACTGGGTCTATAGTGTGTGTGGTAACCTTCTCCTCCTGACTGGTCTTGCCAGTCCTATGTTGAGAGAGCTCAGCCTCCAGTTTGGCCGTATAGTTGCATCTCTCGCATGTATTTGTGTTTTGTGGGAGGAGGAAAGGGTTGTCTGTGTACATGAGGCAATTGAAACATTGCCTCAATTTCCCAGGTTCACCAGCTGAGCAGGAGAGGACACTAGCAACTGATCCCTCGACATGCTAGAAGGGTAGACGAAAACTTTAAAAAAAGATTCCGGGGGACGTGGGTGACCGAGAAATGGGGGTTGCCTTTTGGGGTACTATCTATGACAAGAGTGCCGTATCAAGGTAATAAGTACTGTAGGAGCAAGTGCTAGGTTTAATAGATAGAGAATAGTCTACTTGGAGTCAAGTAGAGTTGATCTTTTTAGTTATAGGATACGCTGATTTGATCAGTAGTATAGTTCGAGGAAGGTAGTTTTAAGGGAAAATTTGAAGAGTGGACTTTAGGTAGCCCGAATAGTTTAAACCTGCTTAACCGGAACTGCCCTAGTGTGCAACAGTGGCAGCTCCGCGCTAAATCACTCTAAATCGTGCTAAAGCGTGTTTTATATCAGGTGGCTGGAAAAAGCTAGAAACTGGCCCAAAACGACCAATAAACTACTAGTTACTGGCTGAAACCTCACAAAACTGGACAAAAGGCAGCTCAATGCTTCCCACTCCCACTGGTAAGCAAGGTAGCCTCCCTTCCCCCAAATAAGGCAAGGAAACAGTACACAGGAACTACAACCAAAGCCCAGGAATCAGCAACTCTGAAACTGGACTAAACTAGTAAAGCAGGAAAGCAAGGTAGCTTCCTTCCCCAAATAAGGCAAGGAAACAGTACACAGGAACTACAACCAAAGCCCAGGAATCAGCAACTCTGAAACTGGACTAAACTAGTAAAGCAGGAAAAACAAGAGATATTTTTTCTTTCCTTTTTTTTCACAAAACAGCCAGAAACAGGTACAGCAAACACTTATAAATGCTATGAATCAGCTACTACAGCTTACACAGAAGAATTTGCTACAAATACAGTCAAATAGTAACAAACAAGGATTCCAAGTGCAATATTAAGTTAAATGCAGTAAAACAGCTTCAATGTAACAGAAAGGCAGGCGAAATACAGTTGCTAGGTATTCAGATGTGGAAAGCAACAAAAATATACTTGGTACCAAGAAAAGTCGCTTATTCAGCTCTCTGCAGCCTGGATAACTCTGCTGGCCCATGGAGTCTGTGCTGAGTAGGTACAAGCTGAAAGTTTTATACCAGGGGCTGGAAAAAGCTAGAAACTGGCCCAAAACGACCAATAAACTACTAGTTACTGGCTGAAACCTCACAAAACTGGACAAAGGCAGCTCAATGCTTCCCACTCCCACTGGTAAGCAAGGTAGCTTCCCTTCCCCAAATAAGGCAAGGAAACAGTACACAGGAACTACAACCAAAGCCCAGGAATCAGCAACTCTGAAACTGGACTAAACTAGTAAAGCAGGAAAGCAAGGTAGCTTCCTTCCCCAAATAAGGCAAGGAAACAGTACACAGGAACTACAACCAAAGCCCAGGAATCAGCAACTCTGAAACTGGACTAAACTAGTAAAGCAGGAAAAACAAGAGATATTTTTTCTTTTTTTTTCTTTTTTTCACAAAACAGGCAGAAACAGGTACAGCAAACACTTATAAATGCTATGAATCAGCTACTACAGCTTACACAGAAGAATTTGCTACAAATACAGTCAAATAGTAACAAACAAGGATTCCAAGTGCAATATTAAGTTAAATGCAGTAAAACAGCTTCAATGTAACAGAAAGGCAGGCGAAATACAGTTGCTAGGTATTCAGATGTGGAAAGCAACAAAAATATACTTAGTATCAAGAAAAGTCGCTTATTCAGCTCTCTGCAGCCTGGATTACTCTGCTGGCCCACGTGGAGTCTGTGCTGAGTAGGTACAAGCTGAAAGTTTTATACCAGGGGCTGGAAAAAGCTAGAAACTGGCCCAAAACGACCAATAAACTACTAGTTACTGGCTGAAACCTCACAAAACTGGACAAAGGCAGCTCAATGCTTCCCACTCCCACTGGTAAGCAAGGTAGCCTCCCTTCCCCAAATAAGGCAAGGAAACAGTACACAGGAACTACAACCAAAGCCCAGGAATCAGCAACTCTGAAACTGGACTAAACTAGTAAAGCAGGAAAGCAAGGTAGCTTCCCTTCCCCCCAAATAAGGCAAGGAAACAGTACACAGGAACTACAACCAAAGCCCAGGAATCAGCAACTCTGAAACTGGACTAAACTAGTAAAGCAGGAAAAACAAGAGATATTTTTTTTCTTTTTTTTCACAAAACAGGCAGAAACAGGTACAGCAAACACTTATAAATGCTATGAATCAGCTACTACA
>NC_056730.1:71128151-71135651 GCF_019279795.1 Protopterus annectens
CACATATTCGCACACTCTGAGGAGGATGTGTATCATTTTTTTAAAAGACAGCAAATTAAGAAAGTGGCTGGTCCAGATGGGGTTTCACCCTCCTGTTTAAAAACATGTGCTGATCAACTGGCTCCTGTTTTTACTCAAGATTTGTAATAAATCATTAGAGCTGTGTGATGTTCCCTTATGTTTCATAGAAAACCACAATCACTTCAATGCCTAAAAAATCCACTATAACAGGACTGAATAACTTTTGATAGGCTGGTGTTGACTCACTTGAAGGTTATTACAGCTCCCTCATTGGATCCCCTTCAGTTTGCTTATTGAGAGAACTGATCAGTGGATGATGCAGTTAATATGGGCCTGCGCTATGTCTTGCAATATCTTGACAACCCAGGGACATATGCAAGGATTCTGTTCATGGCCTTCAGCTCTGCATTTAATACAATAATTCCAGAACTTCTTCACTTGAAACTCTCCCAGCTTTCCGTTCCTGCTTCCACCTGTCACTGGATCAGCAGTTTTCTAATCAGTAGGAAACAGCAGATGAAACTGGGGAAATTTACATCTAGCTATCGCGATCAATACAAGTGCCCCCCCCCCGGGGATTTGTGCTCTCCCCACTGCTATTCTCCCTCTAACTAATGACTGCACCTCTAAGGACCCCCCTGTCAAACTTATTAAATCCACAGGTGATACAACTATCTTTGGGCACATCAGGAATGGTGATGAGTCTGCATACAGATAGGAGGTTGAACAGCTGACCCTTTGGTGTAGTCAGAATAATCTGGAAGTGATCACTCTTAAAACTGTGAAGACGATAGTGGACTTTAGGAGTGGTACTGCAATACTATCCCCCCTCTTTATATTTATTACTGCTGTGTCAGTTGTAGAATCCTTCAAGTTTTTGGGATCTATAATCTCCTGGGACTTGAAGAGGGAGACCAATGTAGGGTCTATCATAAAAAAGGCACAACAGCAAATATACTTTCTGCGACAGCTGAGGAAGTTCAACCTCACACAGGAGCTGTTGATTCAGTTCTATACAGCAATCATTGAGTCTATTCTTAGCTCATCCATAACAGTGTTGTTTGGATTTCTGCCTAATCATGACAAAAACAGGTTACATCGAATAGTCAGGTCTGCCGAAAATATCATTGATGCTAGTTTGCCCTCCTTACAAGACCTGTACTATTCCAGAATCATGAAAAGGGCAGGAAAAAGCATCACTGACCCTTCACATCCAGGCCACCATCTTTTTGAACTATTACCATCAGCCAGGCATTATAGATTAATATGCACCAAAACAAGCAGATATAAGAAGAGATTTTTCCACAGGCCATCAAGTTCATAAACTGTTAACTCAGTTTATTGGGTTGGGGGTATTCTTTTTCCCAAGCCTCTGACAATTCTGCAGTATTGTTTACATACTGTTAATACTTGTTTCTTTCAGAATTTATTTCAGTATTTCTTGCACAGAGTTGCACTTTGCACCTTGTATGTATATGTATATGTATAGTTACTTTTTTGTCTTGTTCTTAATAGTTGCATGTATTTCGTTTGTCTTGTTCTTAATAGTTGTACGTATGTCATTTATTTAATTCATACTTGGGAGAGACACTGAAAATGGAGTCAAATTCCTTGTATGCATGAATAATTGGCCAATAAATGTGATTCTGATTCTGATATCTTACAAATGCTATACCTATGTGCATATGCAGATGATTGGCTCCCAGTAATGCAGCAAACATATCCTGTCTTGTTCCCATGTCACTCCCAGTTCCCCAGCCATCCCTTGAGTCATCCATTGTAAACATACTTCTCCACACCTATGAGCTCTTCCAAAAAATAAAATCCACTTAAAGCACAATGCAAATTAATCCTTCCACTGATATCACAGAACATATACCCATTTAAAATCATAACAACTACCCACTAGGCTATCTTCATCCATTTTGTCCCCCCAGAATTTTTATTACTGCACTAAACCATTATAGAACCTTCAACCGACACTAACTCAAAACATTTCTTAACAGAAACAACTCCACAAACTCATAAAACCTTATTTCATTAACCCATACCCTGCCATTTTTACTTATCACCTGTCACCAACATCTTCCTTCTACACAAAACCTTGTAATAAATTCCCCTACTAATGCGACTAAAGCCCTTTTGTCAACTCCACTATAAAATCCACTATTTAATAATACAAATGTCAAGTCATTTACCTTTCTCATATCAATCATTTGCTCTGCTCACAAATACAACTAGTGAACTTTCACTTTTTCATGGCATCCCTTCTCATGAGAAACTTTATATTCTTCATTTTAATATCTCTATTTCAAGCCCAGACAGAACAGACCCATCCAGTTGCCTCTCATGTTTATAAACCATTTGGCATTGCATTCCTCAACCCTAAAACTATTACATCCTATCTTCTGTAGCCAATATTTAACCATGTGTCTCACATCCATCCATTCACAAGCCCTTTTTCCCATTTTTGCAGATGCAGTCAGGGTGTTACTTCAACAGTGACAACCATCTGGAGCCAAGCTTTACTCTGCTGGGTGGCTAGCCCTGCTGTAGTAGTTCTTCCACACCACACTCTGGCATGCACACTTACACCTATGGCCAATTTAGAGTGCCCAATCCACCTACTGCATGTCTTTGGAATGTGGGAGGAAACTGTAGCACCCAGTGGAAACCCACACGAACACAGGGAGGACAAGTAGACTTCTCACAGAAGACACTCAAGCTGAGAACTGAACAGGAGAACCTCTTGCTGTGATTCAACAACATTATCTGCTGTGCCACTGTGCCACCTATGTGGCTCACATCTCCGTCTTCAATACCTGCCACACTGAAACATTTATTTTACACTCACTTTAGAAAAGAATTCTACAATCAACCACCAGAACTCATTCAAACAGTAAAGTAGTTTATAGAAAAATCTGCAGGTGTCGCATAAGATTTACCCCACTAATCCAAATCTTAATTGTACAGCATAGCATTGAAACCATCGCAGGCCCCAAACACCACCACCTTACAAATTCACTACATATTGCCACATTGAACACAGGCAGCTTGCTAAATACAATGCAGAGTCAATTATATGAACATCAATTATCCAAAACATCAATTATCTGAACGCAGCTTTCCAAATTTTTGGGGTAGGAAAACTCATAAAACCTGAATATGTAAACATTATACGTATTTGTTTGTGCATGGTTTTGAGCTTGTAACCCACTCTTGTGTGAAAAATATTCTTTACTGTCCACTGGGATCACTTAATGGTTGAAAAGTGTGCAGAAAAAACAAGATTTTAGTTTTTTTTATCTGATTCAATGTATGTTTATCAGAACAGTCTGATTATCTGAACTACCCTAGGTCCCAATTAGTTCGGATAATTGACTCTCTACTGTACACTGAAGGACTGAAATTCTTCCTAGCAGCTAATAACCCAGACCTAGTAGCTATTTTGGAATCATGTGTTAAATCAGATTGCCTTAATGGTAATTTCCACTTCCCAAACTACAGCTATCTCTTTAACACCAGATCAGGTAAAAGATCTGGGGGTGGAACTCACTTTCTCGTCAAAAATTCAGTAATAATCACCTCTCATAAACAGTGCTCCTACACTAGAAACCATGTGACCCTAACTCATTATGCATCTCCTTCAACCTTAACAAAATCTTCAGTCATAACAATGTTAGTCAACTACCTCCCTTCACCATAACATTCCACCAAATGCCCCTGCTCTCAAGCATCCTAGATTCGTGCCACCTGTACAAAAAACATATTAATTCTGGGTTACTTTAGTATTACCCTGCTTAATCCAAATTACCAATCAGAAACTCATGACATACTGGTAAATATTTTCCTTTCCGAGCTACTACATGACTTTACACAGCATAACCCCTCTTCTTCCAATCACTCTGTTCTATTTGTTATCATTACAAAGTACCCCGCCTCCTTTAGTAACATCATCCTGACACTCTCCATTAAAGAACACTGTCCAGTTCCCTTTTTTATGATGCCACCACTCTCCAAACCTCCATCTACTCTCCACATCTTTTTGCCAAAAATCACATCAAAATATTAAAATCTACACAGCTCTCACAACACACCTATGAATATTTCCTTAACCTGAAATGACCACAATAACATAAAAAATCTGATCAACCATTTTTCTTAAAACCCTAGGATACACATTTCCATAAGTTGCCATACTTCACAAACCCCCAAACCATAAATGGTTAACTAAAGAACTCTAAATAATTAAAAAACAAGAGACAAAGCCTGACCCACATGGAAGAAAAGACTCCCATACAAGCAAACTGTAACCAGTTCATACACCTAAGAAACCTTGCCAAAAATGCCACAAAAAACACAATGACGACCTCCTACCTGCTCTCAAAATAAACATTTCCACAACCAAAAGAAATTCTGGAAACTTTTCAAAAACATAACTGGTAGAAATACTAAGAAAGACCATCTCCAAAACAATACCATACCCACCAGACCTCTTACTCCACAATACTTTCTACTTGACTTTCCTACATATGCCCACCTTTACAAACTTAGCCACAAAGTCATTAACAAAGCACTTGAAGTGATGTCCTCCTCCCATGGTTCATTTCCCATTGTAAAGTCCACATCTTAACTTCTGTTAAACACCTGTACAACATCTGCCTCATTAAAAGTATCATACTCCAAAAAATGTAAAATTTCCAAGGTCAATTCCATTCCTAAAACCACTAACCCCTCATCATCCAAAAACTTCATACCAATCTCAATCAACCAAATCTTAAGGAACATATTAAAAAATAATCCAACTAATCCAGCTTCTTCAACCAACCTGCAGAATGGCATTTGGTCAGGTCAAAGCACAATGTAGACTTTAGCAGATGACATTCTTTAAAGTAATGAAAAAGTGACCTAAAAGGTGCAGTTTTCATAGACATGATCAAGGTCTGGATGTGGCAGACGATTGCCTCCTTCTAGAATTTGTATTTAATGTAGGCATAGCCCTACAAGTAACAAAATAGTTTAGTTAGCTTGACAGGTTTCACCTCAGTGAGAGGAATAATGTTGCTGAAATAATGGATTAAAAAATATGTGGACATTACTTTGCCTTTAAGCAGAGGTGGATGTGGAGGGAAAAGAAGACAAAGAATGAGGAAATAACTGAAGGAAAGCAAATAGAAGGACAGGAAAGAAACCTTCCCCATTTGGCCTTTTTGATGCACTTCTGTGTCCTATTTTAGCCTATTTCTAACCTTCATATAACCTGTTCAATAACCTTTCCCCTTCTCTGTCCAGCTCTTGTACAGATTCTTTTGTCTTGTGTCTGTCCTTGTCTCTGTAGAGAATCAGTCCCTTCTGGTGGTTATATATTTATGCTTCTGACTGAAAAGAACAAATTTATTTTTTACAGAATACTGCAATGGCAAACATCTGAAGTAACAAATTTAAAGCAATGTGGTAATAGCAGTACCAGAACACTGGGTGCCCACACAAGTCTGTTTCACCTTGCTTTTTTAACTTATCAAATTTAGACATCAACTTGGCTTTATCAAAGGAAGGTCCTGTCTCTTTAACCTCATTCATTTTTTGAAAAAGTAACTGAATCAGTGTTTAGTGGTTATGCAGCCCATACAGCATATCTAGACCTGACCAAGGCCTTTGACACTATTCCCAATGCAGACATTATCGACAGAGTTGTAAATCTGAATATAAATCCTTATATTGTGCAATGGATTACTAACTGTTTGTTTGATAGACCCACCCCATGAGAGTAAAGTCACAGATTGCACTTCTGAAAGCCATGGTGCTCAGTTTTGTGGCATCTCCTATTTCGCATATATTTCTCAGGCCTTCAGCCAGCACTTCTGGTCTATGGTTAACTAAGTTTGCAGCTGACTCACAATTGCTCCAACATGGCTTAGACCATGTTAACAATTGCTGCATGGCTAATGTTCTCAAATTAAATATACAAAAAGGTAGCATAGTTCATTTTGGCTAACAAAACTGTTTCACTTATCATATAGAAGGTGCACCCCTCCATCATTTGACCATCATGTCTCCACAGTAGTTCAGAAAGCCTTTTTATCTGGCTCATCTAATTTCGAAAGGCATGTCCACTAGATCCAAATAAGTCTTAATTCCCCTTTACTTATATCTTATCAGACCCATTATTGAAAATAAAACATCTTTTGACATGTATTTATCTAAACATATGATACATGATACAGCCTTGAGAGACCTCAGATATTCATAACTAAAAAGTTCAATGGCCTCAAAAATTGTAGTTATCAAGAGAGACTGGCAGATCTCTCTTTACTCAGTCTTTTACAGTCTTCTTTGTGGAGATCTATGTCTAGCCTTTTTTGCCTTGAAAGATCCAGTGCTATTTGATCTCCTATTCTTTCAAAGAACAAATGGTACATCAAAGACATAGTTAATGGAATTAAACCTCGGTCAGCAGATAAATAAGACACATTGGCATGATAGAGTCATATCCCAACATATCCCATACATATGGAATCAGTTTCCAGTACATGTCAAGAAGAGGAGCACCCTTGGTGCTCAAGGTAAACCTATACAATTAGATGGGCAGCCTCAGTTTTTCTCTTGTCTATCTTGTCTTGCCCTCTTTGAGGTTAGACAGAAATTCTGAATAGGATTTTTTGCCAGGCTTGAAATGGTCTGCAGACTGATAGCCTAGTACTTAGCTATGGACCTAAAATTATAAAAGCTATAATTAAAAAGAAACACATTAATCCAACTTAGTTTAGAAATATACATTCCAATAGTATGAATAATGTACTGAATTCAAACATACCTTAAACCATTAAAGAAAGCATGACCCTTACAAGAACTCACTGTGTGGAAGCAACTCATCAAACATGCTGTTTCACTTCTCCCTGTCCATAGTAACAGGTAATGGTTTGCCAATCCATGGCCTGTTACTATGACAGCTAAACACTAACAATGGCTGCTGAGATGTAGCCACTGTCAGTACTTAGCTGGTGAGCTCTCTTCACTTTCAGAGAGACCATTGAAAGGAGCAGATTCTGGAATATTCTCCTCTTTACACATTTTGAACAGTGATAACTGCAAATATAATATGACAGCATCACCATGACTTTAAACAGTAAACAATACTTTTATTCAGAAACCTAGAAACCACTTGTAACAAAGAAGAAAATACATTTACCAGTTTCACTAAAGCTTCATCAGAAATAATTTTAACAACTTTTTCAGTTTATTTAAATGCAAAATAGAAGTGGCATTAATGAGTTCTACACATCTGACTAGAAAACAACTTTTTAAAATCACTTATTTCAAATCCAAGCATGGAATTCCACAAAACTTTAAAGCATTTTCTGAACAAAATATAACTGGCATCTGAGTGAATTGTGTGTGTATGTGTGTGTGCGTGTGTGTGTGTGCGTGTATGTGCGTGCGTGTATGTGTGTGCGTGCGTGTGTGTGTGTGTGCGTGTGT
>NC_056730.1:71138151-71145651 GCF_019279795.1 Protopterus annectens
TGTTTATGTGTAACTGTCACAGTGATTATGATGTGGATGTTTCACATACAAATTAATATTGCTTAGCCTGCTGTTTTTAATGCATGTGTTAGCACACCTGTATGTGTGGATATGGTTCTCAGTGACTGATCTGTTGTGCATAGACTGCCTACTTACATACTGAATGGTTGTCTGTTAGGTCAGTGTTCACATTGTTGTCAGTAGATTGTCTGTGTGTTGTCTGCTGTGCCAGTGCTCCCATTGTTGTTGGTAGATTGTCTGGCATGCCCTTCAGTTCAACATGGGTATCACATCTGCCTACAGCACCTTTGATGGTTTGATTAAAATCTACTTGCATCCTGTGTTTAGGGATATATGTGCACACAGGAATTCCTTGTCAACATTTCAAACTGTCTGTTACATAATCAGCAAGCAGTATCATGTGGTTTGCATTTTGCAGGGTAGTGATTGCTAATAAATATATGCAGGTCACTCATACATTTGTAGACAGACAATATTGTTTGTACAACATATACTAGATTTTCATGTGTCAGGTGTCACTGTGTTTAGGATTGCACATTATTAGTAGTGTGTTATGTTGTATTCCAAAAACTGGTGTGGGTTCAGCCAATGACCACGTTGGCTGGCTCAGCTGTTTTGTGTTTGGCTTCTATATTTCCCACTGGATTGTCATCTTAGCATATCTTCATTATAATGATATGTTAATTGTTGGTTGTTCATATAACTCATTACATGAACAGACACCTGGAATACACTTGATATTCCCACATAAACATAAATGTGCAGGGCACACATGCAATAGAAGAATCATAGAAATAATGATATTCTTTCAGACAGACAGCTGGACAATTTTCTGAGACATACATCAGTATTAAACAATACAGGTTTCAGTACTACTGTTATGTTGTTATTCTCCCAGTGTTGTTTTGCAAGGTAGACTTATATGAGTGTTGCATGACAGTGTCATGGCATGCTGCTCTTCAAATGTCAGTATATATAAATGTGCTAGCTTTGCATATGCTTGTCATGCATAATGCTGGCCAATGAACAAGTGTTCAGGTCATGTCAGGATTTCTACTGGTAACCTGTGTTATGCATGTCATGGCACGACCTCGAGTAAGCTGCTCACATTGTGTGACGGATACAGTATCTCTGACATGTTCTGGTATTGAATATATGCATACATATAGATAATGTGACATAGGAAGGTTGTTATGTGTATGAAGAGCCATCTGCTAGCAACAAACATGTTAATTATATTTGTCATAGATAATAATTTTGGCCATTTCATCTGAGAATTCGTTTTTAATGGGACCTGTAATGTGCACTGATATACATAATGTGTGTTAGATTGCACATTGGCACATCAGTTTCAATTTAATATCAGCTATAATTTTCACAGGAATGTTCATTCTGATAGACATTTGGTTTTCATTGTTATGGTTTTGGTTACTCACACATCACATATGATGGAACACTATGACCATAATGCATTCTAAAATTTCATAGTGACTGTTTTCTGCTTGTTCATTGTGTCACAGTGGGTATGTTATGTAGTCATGTAGTATCAGGTATCCATTATTTCATTTCTCTCCTGTGTTGTGATTCACCTTGTGATGAAGGGAGATACTGCACAAGTAAAACCAGCTGCAAAACACGAACTCAAAAGAGAAAACTTGCAGAGAAAACCAGTTTAATAAAAAGCAGAGCTTTTGGGCGTAACCCTTCTTCAATACTAATACATTCAAACACTAAACTCTAAAATCTTAAATACAGGTCTAAAATCACATGACCAGCAGCCAAATGAAATCATGTGACAGAAAACAAATTAAAAATTAAAGACATATACATATAAATATATTAAAAGATGTGTAGATACACAGTATAAAATATTTACTTTACAATATTACGTAGCTTAACTAACACAGGTTTTAAACTGACAGTGCTATTTAAACCAGGATGAGTGTCAGCAGCTAATCTCAATATCCATTCAAATTCTTTGAGCTCAAGGCGGTTGTTGACATCACCACCTCTTTCATTTGGACATAGAGCATCAATCACTCTAAACTTAAATGTATGTGTTTCACCACAAGTTTTAATATGTTTACATAGTGCATTATTGTCACAATTTCTCCTAATTTCAGAATTATGGTCTATAACACGTTCCTTAAGCTTACGTATTGTTTTTCCCACGTAAAATGAACTGCATGAGATGCAGGTAGCCAAATAAACCACAAAAGTGGTGTTACAAGTAGCTGTAATTTTAAAATTAAATACTTGTCCATTGGCAGGATGAGTGAAAATATTTTGTGCATTAAACAAATAATTGCATTCCCATTAAAATGGATGTGTCTGACAGCAGCATATGTTTTTTAGACGCATCAAGCCACATTTTACATATAAAAATATGAGGACGATTAAAAGTTTACTCTGTTATAAAGATTTTTATAGACCCTGTTATACACAATTGGCTGCTAAAACTGGTACTTTTCCATGTTTTAACTGTGTTGCCTGTGCTTACATCTTAGGGAATGGTAGTAATATTTTCACTCATCCTGCCAATGGACAAGTATTTAATTTTAAAATTACAGCTACTTGTAACACCACTTTTGTGGTTTATTTGGCTACCTGCATCTCATGCAGTTCATTTTACGTGGGAAAAACAATACGTAAGCTTAAGGAACGTGTTATAGACCATAATTCTGAAATTAGGAAAAATTGTGACAATAATGCACTATGTAAGCATATTAAAACTTGTGGTGAAACACATACATTTAAGTTTAGAGTGATTGATGCTCTATGTCCAGATGAAAGAGGTGGTGATGTCAACAACCGCCTTGAGCTCAAAGAATTTGAATGGATATTGAGATTAGCTGCTGACACTCATCCTGGTTTAAATAGCACTGTCAGTTTAAAACCTGTGTTAGTTAAGCTATGTAATATTGTAAAGTAAATATTTTATACTGTGTAGCTACACATCTTTTAATATATTTATATGTATATGTCTTTAATTTTTAATTTGTTTTCTGTCACATGATTTCATTTGGCTGCTGGTCATGTGATTTTAGACCTGTATTTAAGCTTCTAGAGTTTAGTGTTTGAATGTATTAGTATTGAAGAAGGGTTACGCCTGAAAGCTCTGCTTTTTATTAAACTGGTTTTCTCTGCAAGTTTTCTCTTATGAAGGGAGATACTGCCAGCACAGCTATCTGGGATTTTGTAAATAATTATATGTCATTGGTGAATATCAACATGATTTATTTAGAAGTGTGACAAAGAGAGATACTGCCAGCACAGCTGTCTGGAATTTTGTAAATAATTACATAATTTTTGAATATCATCATGATGTATATAAGATGCTTGTGTTAGAAATGTATTAGAACTGTATGTCATAGAAGATGGTTTGTACAGACGTGCTGAAGAGATATTTTGTCAAGTGCTTGTGCTTGAAATGTAACCACAGTGTAGCCTACTGGAAAAGAACAGAAATGTACATGCACTTTTGTAACTGTTTAAATGTGTATATTTTAACAGTAGAAACTGGAATACAGGAGGTTAACTTCAGAATAATAACTGCAATTAAATTACTTTATGGCTAGGCCATAAAACGATGTTATCAGTTTCAGTGCAGCAACATACACAATGTCTATACTAGGGAGCTTCCTCTATTGTCTTTAAGGTGAAATAATTACTAGTTTTGAAATGTGTAGAAAGGTAATTGTTTTATGACTTCTGGGATCTGTCTAGATCTTAGGAAAAGCCCTTGTCTATGTATTTTTACAGGTAGATGCTAAATGCTACCAGCTGGCATCAATGGATGATTTGAGTCTGGGAACTAGGAGTCAGGTGAAAAGCAATGATGTCATTCTGCAAGTTATCCCAGCAGTAATATTTGAGATATTAATTTGAGAACTCTCTGAGAGAGACAGCATTCTGTATTCTGTGTTTGACCTGACAACATCAAGATCCACTCACCACATCCGCCTTGCTGCTCTAATTAAGTATGTGTACTAGGGTATAGTAATTCTCTTGGATATAGTCAGAAATATAGCAAAGCTTAGCTTAGATATTTTTCTGTATCTATTTGAGGCTGTCCTGCAATGTTGTTTTAAATATTTCCTATGATTTTGAACTCTGATGTCACTGTACATATATATTTAGTATTGTCTTGTTCTTTTATTATTTATTTTTAAATATATTTAAACCTTTCATAGTGGCTGATCTGTCTAGAGATATTTAAGTTCTGAGAGTACTTGCATATTTGTTTGGTGACACTGTGGGCCACTCCTAATAGCCTTGCTCTTGGTCAAACTACCATTTGTATTGATAGTAACATTACACAGTAAGACTGAACAGCCTTTGTTAAGGACCGTAAAGTTGCTGATAAGGGGTCCTAGTGGCAGTGATAACTACCTTATAGTCTGGGCAAAAGGGGGCATAGCTAGTAAACCTGTGCCAGCCTTAACCAGGTGTGTGTGTGTGTGTGTGTGTGTGTGTGTGTGTGTGTGTGTGTGTGTGTGTGTGTGTGTGTGTAAAACAAATCTCCAAGAGTGAGTGCGTCAGCTACTTGGGCAGGGACATGAAGCACTGGTTGGACAGAGAAACAGTGTTGGAGGACTTGGCTTGGAACCCCAGCTAAGGACTCAACTCTATACCTGTGCCAGTAGGGAGTCTTATTGGGAATCTGAAGAGAGAGAGGGAGAAACCTACCCCAGACTGACTGTGTCTCTGTTTGCTCTTAAGGGAAATTCCACTTGATGCAGTGAGCTGCATCTAGAAATAATGTGTATGTAACTTGTAATCCTCTCAATGTACATCCCCCATTGGTGCCAGTGGTGACTATTGAGACTTCTTGATTAGTGGTCCAGTGGTGGGGTGTCACACAACTTACCAGAGCATGGGGCCCATGGACACTCACCCTTCAGACTTTGGTGATGAGCACATGCCAGACCACTGCCATAGTCCTTTGATGATGATGACAACTGTGATGATGTGAGGTATTACCATCTATGCCAGGAGAAGTAGGGCAGTGGATGTGTAACATATGCCTGCATAGCTAGATGGAGTTTTGTAAATAATTATATGTCATTTGTATATCAAACTGATTTGTACAGGTGCTTGTGTTGAAAATGTATTTGTAAAGCTTTTTGTGTTAAAAATGTATCAATAGTGGGTCCTGCTGGACAGAAAAGAAATACACCTGTATGTCAGATTGTATTATAACTGTTGAAATGAATATATTGTAACAGAGGATACTGGAAGAGAAGAGGTTAATCTCAGTCCAGCTAACTTTGAAAAACGGTCTGAAATTACATTACCTGGTTTAGACCATAAAGATTATATCTTACAGTTCTTATTGCGGCTATAGACAAAATGCCTGTGAAAATCAGGTCTAGGAATCTTACTGTATTATTCCTAGGGGTGAAGTATTTGCTACCCTGGAAGGGTAGAAGGTTTTGAAATGGCTTTATAGCTTCCAGATGCTATAACACATCTTAGCAAAGCTTTATGTGTGTGTATGGTAACACATATGTGCAAGATTCTGGCTCAGTTTCTAGTAAAGGGGGTAGTGTGGGAACCATAAGTCAAATGACCAGATGTATGTGATGTAATTCTGTGATCCAGCACTGAAATGATGTTTTAATATTAGATGAGACAGAAGTCTCAGTATGGTCTGCTTGTGAAACCTGACAAGAAAGAAGACCAATCACCCACATCATCTTTCCTTGCTCTACTAAGTGAACTAAGGGATAGTAATTCTTTAGATCAGTCATAAAAATATAGTGAGATTAGTTGAGTATTATTTTTCAGTATCTGTGTGACTCTTTACATTGGTATTATTTTTAATATTTCATGTGATGAAACTCTGGTGTTTATTGTACCTAGATTTTCAGGATTTTCATGTTCTTTTTAATGTTTATTATTAAATGTATTTAAACTTTTCATTGTGGGTGATCTTTTAGAGGAAATTTTTAAACTTTGAGAGTACTTAAATTTATTTTGTGACACTGTGGCCACTCCTGAAAGCCTTGCTGCATTGGTCAAACACTACTATTTGTATTAGTATTAATTTTACTCACTGTAATTGGGCATCCTTGTAAAAACCTTAGAGTAGCTGGCTTTGGAGTGTTCTGGTAGCAGTATTTACCTTATAGTCTGAGCAGAGGGGGCATAGCTGGTAAATCTTTGCCAGCCTTTCCCAGTTGTGTGTGGTTGAAAATCAAATCTCAAAGACTGTGTACATCAACTACTTGGAGCAGGAACACAGATCACTGGTTTCACAGAGGGTGGTGGAGGACTTGGCTTGGAACACTCATCTGAGGACTCATATCTACAATCGTGTCAGTGGGCAGTCTTATTTAAGGCTTGTTGAGAGAGAAAGGGAGAGAGTGAAACCAAACCCTAGGACTGAGTGTGTTCCCTGTGATCTCTTCAGGGAAATTGTGCTTGGTGCAGAGATCTGCAACTGAAATTATTGTGTGTATCCATTTGTGTTCCAAGTGGACAATATTCCCCGGTGTCAGTGGTGTGAATTGAGGCTCCTTGATTACTGGCCCAGAGAAGGGGTGTCACAACAACCACGACAGAGAAAAGGATAGCAAAAAGAAAACTGGACCAGCACATGCTGGTTTTGGTACTTTGTTTCTTTGTTCCAGTACCTACCTTAAGTGACTGGGATCTTTGTTTGTTTTATTTTTTTGGTACACCCATATATATATATATATATATATATATATATATATATATATATATAGACAGGGAGAGAGAGAGAGAGATACACAGGTATATACAGTATATATATATATATATATATATATATATATATATATATATATATATATATAGATATATATATATACAGACATACAAATATTTCAAGCATGGGCATTAATGCCCTTCTAGCTTGCCAATATACCAAAACACTTATTCCCATAATAAGTGTCCAGGCTGTTCTTTAAAATATCTAAACTAGTACTTGCTTTAATGTAATTTGGTAGTCTGTTCCATGCATCGACTACTCTGTCAGAGAACCAATTAGTACACTTCTTATTCCTATAGAATCTTCTACATAGGTTGTCTGATGATACTCTAGTACTTTTTTGATAACCAAAAAAGTACACCAAGGCACCAAAAATCACTAAGAAGTCCACATGTACCCTGAATATGGAACGGAGACTCCACGCAGTAGTGCAAAAACACGAGTTTATTCAGCAAGCAAGACACACATTAATACTGTACACACACTATGTTTTCATTTCAATTACTTCTTCAGATGCATCTGAAGAAGTAATTGAAACAAAACCATAGTGTGTGTACAGCATTAATGTGTGTCTTGCTTGCTGAATAAACTCATGTTTTTGCACTACTGCGTGGAGTCTCCGTTCCATATTCAGGGTACCTGTGGACTTTTTTGATAACCCCAAACATTCCTAGAGGTAGTTGTATCTAAATGCCCTGTATACCTGAATAAGATTTCCTCTTCTATAGCTATAAGAGACA
>NC_056730.1:71150651-71223814 GCF_019279795.1 Protopterus annectens
CAGTAATTACTCCTTCTGAAATTCATGTGGGGTTACATGTATTGGAAACATATCTAAATACGATTGTAAATTCTTTTTATAAGACCCATTGATCCTACCACTGTTGGAACTGTCTGGGTATCTTTGTTCTACATTGCTCTCATTTCTGCCTGCAAATTCTGATGTTTTATGACTTTGTGTCTCTCTGTATGCAAAACACTGTCATCACTGGGTGTGTCAATTTCAATAATCAGTGCTACTTTTGTCTTCTTTTCATGGACCACTCTATCTGGTTTTCTAGCATGTATCTTTTGAACCGTTGGTAATGTGTGAGCCCATATGATGTAGACTTCATCATTTTCTGTGATGCTTTGTGGCTCACATTTACGGTGTTTTTCAGCCACTTCACTGCCATAATGTGTGCACAATCCCCATTGCAACAGTCTTGCCACATTATTATGCCTTTCAATATACACTCTTTCTGCCATTGGTATGTCACAACCAGCAACGAGGTGTGAAACTGTTTCCAATTCTGTTTTACAAAACCTACATTTGTCTGTTTCTGATGAACTAAAAAAAGAGCTTGAGGCAAAGAAGACCAGGTCTGATAATATTAAACAAAATTCTTCCGTAGTTTATTTGGTACCACAAGTACACATGAAGCGCTTTTCGTCATACCATATAGGATGACTTCTTCAGATAAAAATCATTTAGCAACCTCCAGCTTAAAAAGTATCATTCCAGACCAATTATCCAATCATCTGAATGAGGTCGTCTCAGTTAAAAAACAAGGTATTAAAAGTGAAACTACCCTAAAAAATAAGACATCGATCCTGAGTTGCAAATTTAAATACATACAAAAAATAACTTATAAATCCCTCCATCCCAAACACCAATAAAACTTGAACAAACCAAATAAGGAAATAGAGGGATAACTAGCCTAAAGACCTACAGTCATGAAATGGCAGCTACTAAATAACCACCTAGTGAGGGTGCATGCTTCAAAGTAGTATTAACCAAGAAGTCTGTTAGCAAAACGTCAGTTTTGACTTCTTTGCCTTGAATTCATGCATCCCAAGTTATTTAAAGTGATGATTTTTTCTTTTTCATAATAAAAAAAAAAGTAATCCCTAAATAAATGATGGAATAAACCCTTCAAGGAGCCTAATATTAGTTTAAATGGAACCTAAAATTATCTGTTAAGGCTTTTGAGTTTTAAGAGACATGAAATGTTACAGTGCTCATTCAATCCTGGTGCCAAGAAGGCATTTGTTCTAAACTGCCAGGATAATTCATGTTCTTCTAGTAATAAATTGAATGGGCCCCTTCTACAGTCTGGTCTCACTTGATCCAACCCTACAAATTTGAAACTGTGACTAGGAAAGGTAGAAATATGTTTAACCAACGCGTTGTCCATCTTCATATTGGAGATAGCATTAATATGCTCATATATCCTATCTCGCAGTCTCCTTTCCGTCTTTCCTATATAGAAGCATGAGCAGTTCGAGCATAATGCTCCATAGACTACCATTTTAGAATTACAGTTCAATTTGTGATTAAGGGTATAAGTCTTGTTATTAATCAACTGTTTATTGCCTGTCTTGATATATTTACAATAATTGCAACTACCACAAGTAGAAGTCCCTTTGCCTTTGATATTAAAACCTCGACCCTCTAAAAGTACTTTTAGACTTTTACACCTCCTGTATGTTATTTGGAGGGGGGAGTCAAAGATTGGAAAACACTTTTTGTCATATAAAAGTGTAGTCCAGTTTTTATATAAAATATTTTTAATGATGTTACTTTCAAGACTAAATGTAGTGATGAATCTAAATGGTTCACCCTGAGTGCTTACAGTGGGCCCCTCCACACTAGAGTTGTTCTCAGTATATACAAGTACTCTCGAGCCTAAGTCGCCGTAGTAGTCAAAAGGAACCTGACTTGCCAGTGTGTCATCTGGTATGGTGTGGGTATTTTTTACCCTTAGCAGGGGGATAATGGTCCCGTTGTTTCTCTTCGTCTTAACTTCATCAAAGATGTTTTTAAGCAGGGACCTAGGGTACCCCCTATGATAGAACATATCTTCAACTAGTTTACATTCAGAGATAAAGTCATCCTCGCGTGTTACCATACGGGCTACTCTTATGGCTTGGCCCTTAACGATAGCTTTCTTTTGACAATAGGGATGTAGGCTCGTAAAGTGTAGGAAGGAATTACTATACGTAGCCTTCCTAAAAATCTTAGCATAAAATTGTCTATTTTCCCTATCCTTTATCAAGTTAATATCAAGGTAACTGATTGCAGTCTCCTGGAAGTCAGATGTAAATTTAAGAAAACTTGTCGTACTGTTCAAATAATTAACCAATTCAGTTCCTGTATTTTCATTGCCATGTAGACAAATGAAGATATCATCCAGGAATCTGGTATAATATTTGATGTTATGAATATACCAGTCCGAGTTCAAGATGTATTCAGTCTCCCAGTAGGCCATAACTGTGTTAGCAAAGCTAGCTCCTACTGGTGACCCCATAGCTATTCCGCATTTCTGCAGGTAATAGTCATTGTCAAATAGAAAAAAGTTATTGGTAAGGATTATATCAAGTAGAAATGTAACTAGATAAATTTCATTACTAGGGGCTCCTTTTTTAACTAAATATAAGTTCACCCATTCGAGCCCTATATCGTGTGGAATTGAGATGTATAAGTCTACCACATCTACTGTGAGAAAATTATGTTCCTCATTGAATTCTATTCCATTGATTTTAGCCAAGAAGGCCCATGAGTCCTTACTAATCTGAGTTTCGTTAATTAAATATTTTTTCAAAATATTGTCTACCAGTTTTGCGCTTGCATAAGTTATCGAATTTCTCCCATCTATTAGTGGCCTAAAGGGAGGGTTTTGTAAGTTTTTGTGTATTTTCGGTGTTGCAAAAAAGACAGGTATTCTAGGCCATTCAGTTTTGATGTAATTATACATATCCATATCTATATAGCCTTCAATAAACAAATCACTAAAATAGCTTTTCATCAATCTATAAGCACGATTAATCTCATTCACACTAACTTTTTGATAAGTGTCATTATCAAATAAGGAGGAAACTCTTTGGATGTAATCATAATGGTCAAACAGAGTGAGCCCCCCTCCCTTATCAGGTTTAATTTCCCTCACATTCAGTGTTTTAAATAGTTTGAGGAAGTCTTTTTCTTCGACTGTGGTGTTTGGTCGGTTGTTGTTCTTATTGTTGTTCAAAAAATTTTTTTTCTCTTTATTAGCCAAGCACCTCAAGTCTAATTCCATAATGTCCTCAAATACCTGGAGGGTTGGGTCCAAGGGGGGGTTATAATCACTCGGGATATGATAAATGGAAGTAGTGTAGTCAGATTTACCTAAAAGTAAATGTAGGTTAAGTTTTCTGACAAACAATTTCAAGTCCTTAATACTCTCCACTAGGTCCATGTGCTGGTTAGGGATAAAAGTGTAGCCCAAACTATTTAAAACACTGAATGTGAGGGCAATTAAACCTGATAAGGGAGGGGGGCTCACTCTGTTTGACCATTATGATTACATCCAAAGAGTTTCCTCCTTATTTGATAATGACACTTATCAAAAAGTTAGTGTGAATGAGATTAATCGTGCTTATAGATTGATGAAAAGCTATTTTAGTGATTTGTTTATTGAAGGGTATATAGATATAGATATGTATAATTACATCAAAACTGAATGGCCTAGAATACCTGTCTTTTTTGCAACACTGAAAATACACAAAAACTTACAAAACCCTCCCTTTAGGCCACTAATAGATGGGAGAAATTAACTTATGCAAGCTTAAACTGGTAGACAATATTTTGAAAAAATATTTAATTAACGAAACTCAGATTAGTAAGGACTCATGGGCCTTCTTGGCTAAAATCAATGGAATAGAATTCAATGAGGAACTTAATTTTCTCACAGTAGATGTGGTGGGCTTATACACCTCAATTCCACACGATATAGGGCTCGAATGGGTGAACTTATATTTAGTTAAAAAAGGAGCCCCTAGTAACGAAATTTATCTAGTTACATTTCTACTTGATATAATCCTTACCAATAACTTTTTTCTATTTGACAACGACTATTACCTGCAGAAATGCGGAATAGCTATGGGGTCACCAGTAGGAGCTAGCTTTGCTAACACAGTTATGGCCTACTGGGAGACTGAATACATCTTGAACTCGGACTGGTATATTCATAACATCAAATATTATACCAGATTCCTGGATGATATCTTCATTTGTCTACATGGCAATGAAAATACAGGAATTGAATTGGTTAATTATTTGAACAGTACGACAAGTTTTCTTAAATTTACATCTGACTTCCAGGAGACTGCAATCAGTTACCTTGATATTAACTTGATAAAGGATAGGGAAGATAGACAATTTTATGCTAAGATTTTTAGGAAGGCTACGTATAGTAATTCCTTCCTACACTTTACGAGCCTACATCCCTATTGTCAAAAGAAAGCTATCGTTAAGGGCCAAGCCATAAGAGTAGCCCGTATGGTAACACGCGAGGATGACTTTATCTCTGAATGTAAACTAGTTGAAGATATGTTCTATCATAGGGGGTACCCTAGGTCCCTGCTTAAAAACATCTTTGATGAAGTTAAGACGAAGAGAAACAACGGGACCATTATCCCCCTGCTAAGGGTAAAAAATACCCACACCATACCAGATGACACACTGGCAAGTCAGGTTCCTTTTGACAACTACGGCGACTTAGGCTCGAGAGTACTTGTATATACTGAGAACAACTCTAGTGTGGAGGGGCCCACTGTAAGCACTCAGGGTGAACCATTTAGATTCATCACTACATTTAGTCTTGAAAGTAACATCATTAAAAATATTTTATATAAAAACTGGACTACACTTTTATATGACAAAAAGTGTTTTCCAATCTTTGACTCCCCCCTCCAAATAACATACAGGAGGGGTAAAAGTCTAAAAGTACTTTTAGAGGGTCGAGGTTTTAATATCAAAGGCAAAGGGACTTCTACTTGTGGTAGTTGCAATTATTGTAAATATATCAAGACAGGCAATAAACAGTTGATTAATAACAAGACTTATACCCTTAATCACAAATTGAACTGTAATTCTAAAATGGTAGTCTATGGAGCATTATGCTCGAACTGCTCATGCTTCTATATAGGAAAGACGGAAAGGAGACTGCGAGATAGGATATATGAGCATATTAATGCTATCTCCAATATGAAGATGGACAACGCGTTGGTTAAACATATTTCTACCTTTCCTAGTCACAGTTTCAAATTTGTAGGGTTGGATCAAGTGAGACCAGACAGTAGAAGGGGCCCATTCAATTTATTACTAGAAGAACATGAATTATCCTGGCAGTTTAGAACAAATGCCTTCTTGGCACCAGGATTGAATGAGCACTGTAACATTTCATGTCTCTTAAAACTCAAAAGCCTTAACAGATAATTTTAGGTTCCATTTAAACTAATAATAGGCTCCTTGAAGGGTTTATTCCATCATTTATTTAGGGATTACTTTTTTTTTTATTATGAAAAAGAAAAAATCATCACTTTAAATAACTTGGGATGCATGAATTCAAGGCAAAGAAGTCAAAACTGACGTTTTGCTAACAGACTTCTTGGTTAATACTACTTTGAAGCATGCACCCTCACTAGGTGGTTAATTAGTAGCTGCCATTTCATGACTGTAGGTCTTTAGGCTAGTTATCCCTCTATTTCCTTATTTGGTTTGTTCAAGTTTTATTGGTGTTTGGGATGGAGGGATTTATAAGTTATTTTTTGTATGTATTTAAATTTGCAACTCAGGATTGATGCGTTATTTTTTAGGGTAGTTCCACTTTTAATACTTTGTTTTTTAACTGAGATGACCTCATTCAGATGATTGGATAATTGGTCTGGAATGATACTTTTTAAGCTGGAGGTTGCTAAATGATTTTTATCTGAAGAAGTCATCCTATATGGTATGACGAAAAGCGCTTCATGTGTACTTGTGGTACCAAATAAACTACGGAAGAATTTTGTTTAATATTATCAGACCTGGTCTTCTTTGCCTCAAGCTCTTTTTTTTTAGTTCATTGGTTCTTTACGTTTTTCATTAGTATTTGTCTGTTTCTCCCACATGTTCAATGGACTTTGTAAATCAATGTGTATGTAGCCCACTATCTTGTGCCGCCACTATTAACCTTTCATCTTTTGGTTTGAATTTGCCTCTCCTTAGCCATTCTTGCATTCAATCCTAATCAACATGAGATTCTTCCAGAAGTTTTCTATACTTGTAAGCTATATTTATGCATTTTCCACATTTCTTGCCTTCTCATCTGGTCCTTCACCTTATATTATTTCTTTTGTTTTTTTTGGCACATTCAGTTGCTACCTGATTTTTATCTTGTTCTGGTTTGATTTCCATTCCTGCTTGACACAGATATGCTTCTGCTAGATTAAGCAGAGAAGTCATCTTAGATTTATTCTCCTCCCGTTTCACAACTTTCACTATGTTTGGGTCTTGTGAGTTCAGCAGATATGTGTGCAGTCCCACGATTGCAGATCTATACTTGTAATCAGTTTCAAGGAGGCCAATCCCTCCTTTGGAACAGGGAATATATAATCTTGGTATGCACTGATTTTTATAAATCATTTGGTGAGCATGATGCATCCTTGTTTTCCTGTCTAACTCATTCACTCCAATGGAGCTCAGGAAGTTTGCACTGTAACTTCCAATGGGCGGTGCCTAAGCCTTTTGACAGAATCAAATTATGTCCTCACATTTCAAACAAGTGTTCATATCTCTTAAACCATAAGGGTTATGAAAGTAATATAAATGGCAAACCCTTCAGCACAAACTATTTTTAAAGTGGTAGTATTCTTTAGGTTCTAGGTCTTAAACTGAATTTTATAATACACAGTAAATACAGTAATTATTACATTTTTAATATGTTGTAAACAACTTAACAATATCTCAGCAACCACTCAAGTTACATGCATACTGTCAGTAGCATTTTATTTATCTAGCTGTGAGCTTTCATGGTTGTTGAGATATTAAGAAAAATATGAAAACTATATCTATATAAATTAACATAATGAAAACAACAGTTAATATTTCTTTACCTGCACTAGACAGAGGTCAAGTATTAATGCAATTGAGTTTGCCATTTTATAAGCTTTAAGATGAAATATTTTAAAACCTTGTACATAGCATGGTTTTAGAATTATTGGTGCAAATATGAACAACCAATATTTGATGCCTAGTGGTGTCAGTAGGAGTTAACTTCAGATGCACCTGGAGATGTCTCTCGGATGTAATGAGCTAATCTATCCAACATGTTTTGGGGGCAGTCAGTCACTCCAAAACTGTAAGTTAGGACAGGAATAGCAAATTAGTTTATAGCTTGAATTTTGTTCCTAGATGCCAACATGGTTTTCAGGATTAATTTTAGTCTTCTAAAGTACTCCTTACTAAGTTTTATTCACATTTATTCATGTTTTATTGTTGATCCGTCATCATTTCACAAATATTTATACACTCCCTTTTGCTCAAGTTCTTTTATATCACATTCTTGTCTCAGACTGATGTTTTCTTAGTGCTGCAGTTTTCCTGCTTTAAATGTTGCTTTTGCACACTTATCAAGACCAAATGACATCCTTATATCATCTGAAAAAGTTTTGTCAACTTGCAGTTGTGCTTTCAGTTCCTCATCTGATGAACTATACAGTTTTAAATAATTCACAAACAGAAGATGAGAAGTCTTTACACTTTCTTATTTTCTAGGAGCCAAATTATAACCATGGCCTAAGGTGTTAAGTAGACAGCTTAATGGGTTAGGGCAAGGCAGAATAGCAGCAGTGACAGAGTCACCCTGGAATATCCCCCTTTGAATTTTTATCCTTGGGATAATAATTTGTCCTTTATCATGGCTTAATTGCAAAGTGGTCTGCCACTGTTTCATGGCCACTGTAATGTAGTAGATCAGTGTAGGGTGTACCTTATAATACATTTTTAAGCACTCTTTTAGTCATGAATGTGGGATACTATCAAATGCTTTTTTGTAGTCAATCCATGCCATACTTAGATTATTTCCTTTTTTACAGTTCTCCACTATGACTTTATTTAAAAACAAGTGATCCTTCATTCCATAGGATTTTCTTTTATTGCCCTTTTGTTCTATTGCCAAAATTGAGTTTTCTTCTAAATGACTACAAACTCTGCTGGCATCAATTTCAGTATATAGTTTATACGTCGCCGGAAGGCAAGTTATTGGTCTATCATTTTTAGCGTAGCTTACAGGTTCACTCTTAAGTAGTAGCATTGGTTTTCCTGTTAGTCAGGTTGATGTCTGTTCAGGGTGTGCATATTGTCAGAAAAATATGTATTAATGTGTGTATGCTTAATGCTAATTAGAAACTAAATAAGTTAACACATTTTTCATTCTATTTTATATGCACTGTTCTATATACAGTTGAGTTTCATATGAGACTGAAAAGATGCTTTTTGAAACTGCAGTGTGCTTTCTGAAACTTGCAAGATGCCTTCTGACCTAATAATTGCTAGCACAGCAATATTCATGTTTATGCCTTTTGGAAATGTACTTGAGAAGCAGGTGATTATCTGCTAGGTCAGGAAGAAATGAATGAACAACGCTATATTCTGTAAATGTAATGATTTTAAACAATCAGCTCTGTTCAAAGTATGAGAACATACACAGCTGCAGAAGTTAGAGATAACATAGACAAAGGACTGTTAGAGAAATGAACTGCAATCTATACTTGTTTTGTGCTCGAATTAGCCATAGTACCTTGAATGGTAACATTGCATATATCTAACCGGTGGTAGCCAAGGCCACGTTGTTTTTCTTAGGAAGTTTCTCATAAAAATTGATGGTACCAGCAAAATATTGTAAAAACAATCACTACAAAATGATGATGACAAAACTTGTGATTCACTATGTCAGCTTGGTAGGCAATGTCTTATTAGAAAGTGTATAAAAATGTCTGCATTTCCTGATTCTAGTTAGACAAACTCTGTATTAGCACGTTTTTGTCTCCTTGCTGCAAGATTAAAGTGCCTTAACCTGAACCTACAGTGTTTTGATAATTTTTAAAGTATATTTTTCCTTTGACACATATAAATAGTTCTTACTCATGGCTAAATCTTCATGCAAAGATCTTAATACTTTTAACCAGAAGTTAGATACTGCATCTGGGCCTGGGGTTTTCCAGTCAGAGGCTTTTCTTAACTTTGTTTCAATCTCTCTGGCTGTTACTTCACCCCATTCCATATCCTGTAACCTTAAACTTCTTATTCTTTCTTTTACTTCTTCTATCCATTTAGTATCTTCATTATATTCCACAGGAACTTCATAAATACTTCTCCAAAATATACCCATTTTTCATTTTTTGGTGGTCTTTCAATTCCTTTCACCTTTTTTCCCAGTTCTCTATAAAACATTTTTGTATCATCACTAAATTGCTTATTTTGTACTTTTCCTTTATATTTATCTGTGTATCTTCTACGCTTTTCCACCTGTGCTGAGATTTTCAGTTTATTTGTGAAAGTGTATGATAGATCCTGATGTGTTCTAATACTATGCATTTCTTTTATCACATCTGTTTTTCTAAGTATTTTTGTTGATCTGTTCCCTCTTCTATACTCTTCTAACAGTGACACTTCTTGTCTTAATTGCTTTATAGTTTTCTATATTCAATACTTCTGTGATGACCCAGCACTGCACCAGTAATCAAGGAGCCTCAATCCGCACCACTGGCAGCAGTGGGTGACGTACACTAGGAGGATAACAGGTACACATACAGTATTTCTAGATGTAATTCTCTGCATCAAGTGCAATTTCCTTTAAGAGCACACAGAGACCACAGTCAGTCTAAGCCTGGTTTCTCCCTCTTTGTCCAGATACCCAATAAGACTCTCCACTGGCACAGGTATAGAGTTCAGATCTCGGCTAAGTGGCCAAGCCAAGACCTCCAGCACCCTCTCTGTCCAGCCAGTGCTTCATGTCTCTGTCCAGGTAGCTGACACACACACATTCTTTGAGGTTGGATTTACACACACACACACACACACACACACACACACACACACACACACACACACACAAACACACCGCACACAAACAACACACATGCTTGTGCACGCACACACACACACACACACACACACACACACACACACACACACACGTGAAAAAGGCTGGCACAGGTCTACTAGCTATGCCCCTTTTTCCCAGACTAGATGGTAGTTATCACTGCCACCAGTCAACTCCTTATCAACTACTTTAAGAACCTTAACAAAGGGTGCCCAATCTTACTGTGTAATATTAATATTAATACAAATGGTAGTTTGACCGAGAGCAAGGCTATTAGGAGTGGCCCACATAGTGTCACCAAATAAATATGCAAGTACTCTCAGAACTTAAATATCTCTACACAGATCATCCACAATGAAAGGGTTAAATATTTTAAATATATTTAATAATAAATAATAAAAGAACAAGACAATACTAATTATATATATATATATATATATATATATATATATATATATATTCACAGTGACATCAGAGTTCAAAGTCACAGGAAATATTTAAAACAACATTGCAGGACAATCTCAAATAAATAAATAAAAATATCTAAACTAAGCTTTACTATATTCCTAACTGTATCTAAGAGAATTGTACTGTTCCCCAGAAACTACTAAATCAGAGCAAGGCAGGTGTTGTGGTGAATAGGTCTTGTTGTTGCCATGTCCAAGACAGAATACAGAATGCTTGGTCTCACTCTCAGGGATTTCTTAAATTAATATCTCAAATATTATTGCTGGGATAGCTTGCAGAATGACATCATTTATTGTCATCTGACTCCTAGTTCCCGGTCCCAAAACGACCACCGATGACAGCTGATAGCATTTAGAATCTATCTATAAAAATACACAGACAAGGGTGCTGGAAGTCATAAAACAATAAAACACTTCCAAGGCAATACAGAAAGTTCTCTAATATAGACATTCTGTCTTTAGCTGCCATAAAGTAATTTAATTTCAGCTATTTTTTCTGAAGTTTGCAACATTGAAGTTAACCTCCTGTGTTCCAGTTTCCACTGTTAAAATATATACATTTAAACAGTTTTACTAGTGCATGTACTTTTCTGTTCTATGTCAGTAGGGCACAATGTAGATACATTTCAAGCACTTTGCCAAAACCTTTTTCAATAGGCATATCTGTACAAACAAGTTTGATATGCACATGACATACAGTTCTAATACAGTAGTAACACAAGCATCTTATATGAATCATGTTGATATTCATAAATGACATATAATTACTGTATTTACAAAATTTCAGATAGCTGTCCTGGCAGTATCTCCCTTTGTCACACTTCTTCCCCTCCTTGAATACTCAAGCTAGTTTTTCAAGTGACCCTTGAGAAACATTGCTAGAGAAGGATGAGTCTGTCTGGGAATACATTACTCCAGACCCTATCTTGAGATCCCAGCTGCCTTGGCATTGCTGACCCCAGTACACTGCTGTACTGTCCTATTATATGCCTGCAGACCTAGGCTCCACCATAGTAACTTAGGATTTTGCTGGCTGGCTCTCTGTATTTATAGATCCCTCTCAGACTCTTCCTGCCTTCTACTGCAGATACTTACCACCAGGGCCTTCCTATCATGGTAAGGTTTCATCATGTTAACATGATACAGTTTTTGCTCCTGCCTCCTGCCTAGCAGTTCTACCATATAGTTGATATCACTGACCTTCCTTACCACTTTGAAGGGTCCCTCCCAAGCTGCCTGCAGTGTCTGGCAGGAATGCGAATGATAACCTGCTGCCCCACAGCATACTCTCTAGCTCAAGCATTCCTGTCATACCAGACCTTTATATGCTGTTGGGCTTCTGCCAGGTTCTCCTGGGCCAAGCCCATGAGTTCCCTAAGCCTTGTCCTGAGGTTTAGGACATATGCCACAACAGACTCCTTGTGGTATTCACACTCACTCTACCACTCATTGCAAATCAAATCTAGAGTTCCCCTCACCCTATGTCCATACAGCAACTCAAAGAGTGAAAAACCTGTGGATTCCTGGGACACCTCTCTGTAAGAAAACAACAGATGGGGTAAATATTTCTCCCGCTCCCTCTTAAACTGGTCTGCAAATTACCATAGCATGGTCTTTAGTGTAGAGTTTAACCTGCCACCAGGTAGGGAGTGGTCTTTAGGTGCTTTACCCCACAGTGCTCTCACAGACAAGACAGCAGGCCTGACATGAAATTGGCACATCTATCAGTCAGTATTATATTTGGGAAATCTACCCTGCTGAAAATCTCTAAAAAGCATTTGCCACCTTTTGTGTCTCAATGGAGAACAGAGTCACCACCTCAGGGTATCTGGTAACATAATCTACTACCACTAGGCTATACTTCTTCCCCGTGGAACTTGGGGTACTCAGAGGTACCATAATATCCATAGCTACCCTCTGAAATGGATCCTCATTCACAGGCAGAGGCATCAAAGGTGATTTGACCTTGTCTCCTGCCATGACTATCTTTTGGCACTGCTCACAGGTCCTGCAGTACCCTGTTACATCTCTGGAAATCTCAGGTCAATAAAAGTTCTGCATAATACATCTCTTGGTATGCTTTATGCCAATGTGACCTGCAAAGGGAATGTGGCGGGCTATGACTAGAAATGCCAGACTATAGGCTCTGGGCACTACCAACTGCTGTACTCTCTCACCCTCTAGCCCTCCCTCAGGGGTCCACTCTATATACAGTAACCCTTTGTCCCAGAATACAGATTCCCAGTTTCATTGACAATCAGGTGCCTCCCTGGCTAGCTTCCTCAAGCAATGTAGGGTCTGAAAACTAAGTCTGTCTCAACTCTATCTTTGTAACCCTTCCAGCTCCCCTTCCACAGGAAGTCTGGTTTCCTCTGACAGCTGTGCCTCACTGTCAGCCTGAGTACTACTACTCACCTCTGCCCTTGCAGTCACTCTGTCCAAGGAAACATCAGTACCCACTAGTAGCTGGGGCTCACCTTCATTCTCCCTGCTACAGGGTTGATCCCTCCTTGAAGTATCCATCTCACCAGTCCTGGTTTTAAGTATGCAGTCTGTCTGGGTCCTCACAGGCTACCAGACCCACATGCTTGTCTCCAACCCTGACTGCGGGTAACTGCATGCACACAAGGTACTGCATTATCAAACCCATTCCCTGTCAGGACATCTGCAGGGATATCCTCAAACACACCTACTTTCTTGCTTCCTTTTCCACCCTGCCAGTCAAGGTGAACCCTAGCCAAAGGTATCTGGAATGGGGTCCCTCCTAAAGCTCTGACTGGAGTAGACTGTCCAAGCAAGTACTGCTTCTCTTTAGCTATTGCAGGCTTTACAATGGTTAGGTCAGAGGCTGTGTCTCTCTTAGCAGTGGCCACTTTCCCATCTCCTAAGATAGGGCATAACCTCTTGTGGTAGTTTGGCATCCTTTTTGTCTCCAGACAACTTACTGCTGGCATTCTGTCATTCCCACTTAGTGACTCTCCCACCTTTTGTTCCCCATCTTGCCTCCATGGACATCTATATGCTACATGGTCACACTGGTTGCATTTAAAATATTTAACCCTTGGTTCTGGGCATGTACTTGGACTAGTGGCTTCCTCTGCTACTAGCGGACTCTGATGGAGCAGTCTGGGCTGGCCAACATAGGCTCCCTTAGACTCATGTGCAGCACTGGGTAGCCCTTTCCTGTGTAGTGATGCCCCGCTTGCTAGGTATAGGTCTCCCTTTTTGCCCAACTCATCTGCGGTATTTCATTCTCATCTACTAACCAGATTCTCATGTCCTCAGGCAGAGTGGTAAGGGCTTGTTCTCTTCACCAAAAGGTCTTCCAGCCCTTCAGAAGTGGTGACCTGACACCTACTCACCCATCTATGAAAATAAGTGCTTAATTTTTCATGTCTGGATTCCTTTACCTGTATTTCTCTTCAAATATCTTTGGTGCTGCTCTTTTTATATTGATTAGTTTTGCTTTCTCCTTTGCATAAATATTACACCATATTTATTTATTTATTTTACATTTGTTGACCGGGCTAGTCTAATTGGATATATGTCCATTTTCAGTAGAGGCCCGGGGAGAAAAGCTCCAGGGAAAAAAACATACAATTTAATAGAGAATAACTTAAAAACAGTTTTATACAGCAATAATTATACCATAAAGGCAGTTTTATACAGCAATGATTTTAGCATAACATGCTAGCTAAAGAAATTTGTTAAAAGAATATAAAAAAAATTGAAGCATTAAAAGGTTTATATATATATATATATATATATATATATATATATATATATATATATATATTTATAATTATTATAAGCTAGTCCTACTGGAAACAAGTCTTAGAAGGGTATACTAGTAACAATTTATTTCTATGTGAGAGAAAAGGATATAGAAGTATTTTAAGAAGGTTGTAATAGGAGAAAGGTAAAAGATCAGAGTCAAGAAAATGTTAGTTAGGGTTAGAACAGGAGCATAACCAGTGGTTATTGAAGTAGAGCTTTAGATTTCTTTTAAAAAGTGGGAGAGAGGTCAGAGATGTAAGGTCAGGTGGTAATTGATTCCATACTTTTCCGAGAGAGTTAGAGAACAAGGAATCACCTGCTAAGTTTTTAGATTTAGTAATATTCATAAGCATTTTGTTTGAGGAGCGTAAATTTTTGAGATTGCTATATAGTATAACGAAGCTAGAGAATATGGGAGTATTATGGGGTTGATAAAGGGCCTTGTATGTTATTGTTAGTTGCTGAAATTGTATCTGATTCAGAAATTCTAACCAGCCTAGTTGTTTCAGATTTAGACAGTGATGAGTTCTAAAAGGGGAGCTTGTAACGAACCTGGCAATGTTATTATAGGATGTAGCTAGTTTGTGATGGTTCCTTTTAGAGAGGTTAGTATAAATGGGAGAGGCATAAAGAAGGGTTGAGAGTAAATGAGTTCTAGCTATAGCGGACCTAGCTAGTGGTGTAAGATAAGGTTTTATTCTGTAGAGGGATCCTAATTTTCTGTTAACTGATTTTACTGTGGCATTTATGTGGGCATCAAAGTTGAGATTATTGTCAATTGTGATTCCTAAGAGTTTAGTGGTTAGATCAGGAGAAATAAGGGTGCCATTATTAGATGTGATAGTGAAGTGTACAGGGGTAGTCTTTTGGGTTTGTGTAAAGAGTAAAAGTTTAGTTTTTTGGGGGGTTAGTAGGAGGCAGTGGTTAGAGAACCAGTGTTCTACTGCATTGAAAGCTTTTTGTGTATGAGACTGACGTTCAGCCTGATAAGTGGCTGCACAGACTATAGTAGAGTCGTCTGCATATTGAATACATGTGGAGAGTGGAATGGCTAAGCGGAGGTCATTGATGTAAATGGAAAACAAGAGATGGCCTAATATGGAGCCTTGTGGAACACCTAATGTGATAGACAGATGATTCAATAGTGTATTTTGCCAGAGTACAGCCTGCTGTCTGTTTTCTAGATAGGATGTGAACCAGTTCATGGATAGTGGATTTAGTGAGTAGGACTTTAGGATGTGAAGAAGGATTTGGTGATTAACCATGTCGAAGGCTTTTGATAAGTCGACAAAGACTGCTGAGGAGAGGATATTTTTGTTGCGGTTTTCATTTATACAGTTTGTGAAGGAAAGCAAGGCAGTAGAGGTACTGTGGAATGGTCTAAATCCATGTTGACAGTTTGCTAGTAGGTTGTGATGGAGAAGATGGTTCATTAGCTGTTTGTGGACACACTTTTCCATTATTTTTGCAAGTGGGGAGAGCAGTGCTATGGGACGAAAGTTGGACATTTCATTGGAGCTACCACCTTTGTGTAGTGGGATAATATGAGAAATTTTCCAGATGGAAGGGATAATACCTTCATTTATGGTTCTATTTATCAATATGGAGATGGGATAAGCTTTGGCTTTAGATGCTATTTGCAGGAATTTAGCTGGGAGTTTGTCAGCTGAGGGGGTAGATTTTAGCTTTTGGAGAAGGGAGCAAATATATGATGTGGGCACTGGTTCTAACTTGAATACTGGGGGTGCCTTGGAGGTGGGAGTTTGTGGATTTGAGATATCAGGGGATAGATGGCTAGCCAGAGTTTGGATAGTATTGGTAAAGAATGAATTAAAGGCATTAGCTGTTTCAGTTGAATTTTCAGGATTAGCGCCTGAGGGGATGGAGGTAACAGTTACACCTGGATAAAGAAGTTTATTAATAGTAGACCAAAACTTCTGAGGTTCCTTGAGGGAGGATTGTTGTAGGTGAAGATAGTAGTTCTTTTTGTCAATGGGATGGCTTTTTTTGTATTATTTCTATGCTGTCTGAAGGTTAGATGATCTGTAGAGTTCTTAGTAGTTTGCCATTTAGCCCAGGATTTGTTTCTCTGAATGATTAGTTGCCTGGTTTTGTTAGAGAGCCAAGGAGCAGGTTTAGCTTTATTTCTTGAACAGCGTATTGGGGTGTGATGGTCCAGGATTGTTAGGAAAGTAGAGTTGAAGTATTCAACTGCTTTGTTAATTGGGAGGGATCTTAATGGTGACCAATTGCATTGTTTAAGTTCTATTTGGAAAAGCTCAGGGTTAAAATGCTTTTTGGAGTGAACTGTTCTGATAGTGTTAGGGAAGGTTGGGTTGGTTTTATGTCTGATTATGTATGTTAGCAGGTGGGAGTATTCCTGCTATGTAAGTTTGGTGAGGACTATTAATCAGAATCCAATCCAAGGTGCTTTCTTTATTGTTCAGTTTGTTAATTCTGGTGGGGGAGTTAATAGCTTGTGAAAACCCATAAAGGTTAATGTGGTTGGTAGGGTTTGTACTGCTACATGAATTCCAATCAATGTTAAAGTCTCTTAGGACTATGGTTTCTTGTGGGAGATGAGAAGAAAGCCAGTTAAGTATGTGTTCAAGTGTAACGATGTTATTGCCTGGGGGAAGATAGACGCAGATAATGTTTATGGCTTTATGTCTGTTAAGCTGAAATTTTGAGATAACTATTTCAGCGCTGAAGTCTAAAGATAGGTTAAGATTTACAGTGCTAAGTTGTATGTGTGCTTTACAGAGAATTGCTACTCCTCCTCCTTTTTTAGATGTGCAATCTAACCGAATAATACTATAGCCTGGAGGGGTGATTTCATTATCATTTATTGAGGGTTTTAGCCATGTTTCTGATAAGCAAAGGATATCAAATCGGTGGACATCAAGAAGAGCATGAACATGAGGGATTTTATTGCACATGCTATGCATGTTAAGATGAGCAATGGATAGTGAATTGTGTAGGTTGATTAGAGGTAAAGTGGGAATTTTGGCTTGGGGACTATTTGCAGTGACAGGGATAGGTGTTGGGCCAGGATTAGGATGAATGCCCCCATCTGCTAAGGAGTGGAGAAATATAAAGTACTTCGGTTGGAGAAGTTTACAGTAAAAGTTAACTGTTGGTTTAGTTTTTAGATTACTGTATTTGATGTGTACTAGTCTGTGAAATTTAGCAATTAGGTAACTGGGTTTAGAAATGCTAGTTTGGAAGTTAGGGAGTTTTGTTATAGTAGGTGTTAAAGTGTGTTTGGAAGGGATGTGGAGTTTATAGTGAAGGGGTTGTTCATAGTAAGTGAGAAGATAAGTAGTAGATAGAGCTGTTAAGAGTGAGATAAGTATTGGTATATGTAATTTGTAGGGCATGTTAAGGTAGGAGTTAATATAGTTATAGATGTAAGAGATTAAAGTTGGAAGGAGGTATTGAAGGTTATGTCAGGAGGAGCACCAGTAGGAGGTTTTAATTACTATAGTAGGAGAGAGAGATGAGGTATCAGTGGGTTAGTTGTAAGAAGTTGTGAATGGGTGTGGTGATGAAGGGATGATTGTGATTGGAGTAATTTAAAGTGGGGGTGTGTCTTTAGGAGGAATGGGGGTGTGTCTTTAGGAGGAATAAATGTAGGACCACTGGGGCAGGTGGGAATTGGGGTTAGGGTAGGGGAGCGAAGTGACCCCGCAGGGCAAACAGAGCGGGTAGAGACAAAAGAGTGGACTTTCAAGGAAGACAATCTGTTAAGTAGGTGAGTTCAGCAGGTAAGTCACAAGTGAGAAAGTATAGGAGTGAGTTAAAAGATTAGCAGGAGGTAAGTAAGGGTAGCAATTGAGTAAAAGTGTTAAAGAGAGCCCAGGACAGTAAGAGAAGGTAAAAGAGTGAGTTAAGGAGAGGTAATAACTAAGAAAACAGGATGAGGCGGTATGGTATAGCACATAGGTATAGGAGTAGATGTGCAGAGAGTTTGTGGAGAGGCGCCACTTAGTGCCTAGTCACTAAACAGCATCAAAGATACGCTTGCAAGGATGGCAGGCTAATGGAGAGAGGGGGTATGCTACTACTAGTAAGGGAGTGAAAGGTTGGATGTAAGGGTTTATTTATTAAATCTCTTTTTCTTTCTCATGTCCATATTTCTTCTTCAGATGTTTCCTGATCTTCCTGTTTCTCCTTACTTTGGGGACTCATTCCATCATGCTGTGATGTAACCTCTTTTAGACCTGCTATACCAAACCCTTCACTTCTCAGGCACTCCATAACTTCAATTTCTGTTTTTTTTAAACTTCTACTTTACTAATCTTCTTTTCTACATTCTCTCTTTGTGATATTGTTTTTTATTGTGAAATTTTCCATATCTGGATGTATTTGCCTGTATTTATCATAAAAAATCTTTGGGGGTGCCTTCTTTATATTGATTAATTTTTTTTGTCTTTGCATAAATATTGCACCATATCAAATCTCTCTTTCTTTCTTTCCCATGTCCATATTTCTTTTTTATACTTTTTGAAACTCTCTAGGTTTTATTGTTTATATTTTTGCACTTCCTCAGATGCTTCTTTTTTCAAACAGATCAAAGTTTCTTGGTCTATATACTGTTTTTCATAAATCTGTTGTATTAATGAACACAAGTTTTTATTTGAAGCTTCTGACAGTTTTTCTTGTGGAAGTATTCTTCTTTCCTCTAATTTCTCTTGTAATCTTTTTGTATATCTTGTGTCTGAAAATTCTAGGCTTTTTGCATAATAGTAACAATACATAATTCCTTTCTTATCCTCAATAGTCCACTCTATTGTCTTCATGGCTCTTTTTTGGCCTATCAGTTTTTGTGATTTTTGTGGCTTGCTACTTCCTTCTACAATGGGGGGGGGGGCATTCTCCCCCTGGGCCTGGCCTGGCCCTATTGTAAGAATGTTTCCATATTTTGAGGATTCTACATTGCCATTTTTCCCAGTCCTGGAACCAGTGCAGCTACCAGGATTGGACACTTTTTATCCTGGATCTTGTGCACCCAGCTATCTTTTTTTTTTAATTTTGACCTACTTCTTCCATGATATATGCTATATAAATACAGTCAGTGTCATCTTGGTGAGATTTTGTGAAAAACAGTGTTCACCATGTGAAGGCACTCACCAAGACTTGAGGATGAACTCAGTATACCCATCTGGGGTATACATACATATATATTCAATATACCCATCTGATACCCAGCTGAGAGAGTTTATCAATGAAGCCTGAGTTCGGGATTGTGTCAAAGGCCTTGGACTTAGCAGGTTAAGGTCTTTAGAGTTAGTAAGCCGTGTACCATTTGAGTTATGGATATGCAGCATTTACAATAAAGCAGGGTCAGCGACTGTCTTGTATGCAAAGCAGAGATCCTCTCTGAGTAGTCTGTATAAAATAGAATAAAGTGACAGTGATTTTAGATGATCCACATAGGACAGATACTGGGGACCTTAAATTTTCCTTGTGAGGAACCTTTCTGATCTCTCCAATTGCTGCAGGTGCTTGAAAAGTACATACAATTAGGGGCATTGTACTCAGTTATTGGTCTGATGAGGAATGAGTACAGGGAGGTTATAACTTTTTTTTCTGGAGGTAATGCTCTTACTTATGAAACGAGCAATATAGAATGACCTTCTTACCACTGTGGAGACAAGGTGGTCAAAGGTAAGGTTGCTGTCAACTTGTCTGCCCAAATCTCTCACCACTGACTGCATACGTAAGGTGTAGCTATTGATGTGGTATTTAGCAGGAACATTGCTCTTACCAAAAGGGATGATATACATTCTTTGCATTGAGTTTAAGGCCATGACTTTGGCACTAATCATTTGTTTGTGTAAGACTCTCTTGTAGGATGTTGACATCATTTGGAGATTCTATGACTGCTCTCAGTATGCAGTCACCAGCAAATGTTGTCAGCCACAAACCTTTAGTTTTAGCTTGTACTTCGGATAAATAGATTCCAAACAGTAGAGGTCCCAGGTCTGCTGTTGGAGGTGGATTCCCCTATTTTGAGTATATGGGTTCTATCAGTGAGCCAATTAGTGACCCATCTAATGATATAAGGGTTGATTCCTAGCTGGGTAAGTTTGTCAATGATGCTTGAGTGGGGGATAGTGTCAAATGCCTTGGCTAAGTCTAAGTAGACTGTATGTATAGATTTCCCCTCACCCAGGTCCTTGGTGACTGTCTCAAAGAAGTCCACCAGGTTTAACAGGCATGATCTCCCTTTGACAAATCCAAACTGAGTAGGGTCAGTTGTATGGAGATTACCTGTATCTTTGTTGATAAGATCCATGTTGATTCACTCCATGGCCTTGCAGATAAGGCTAGGCAGGCTAATAGGTCTGTAGTTCCCAGGGTCAGTGGTAGCACCACATTTGTGCAAGGGAACAATGGTAGCCATTTTCCATTCAGCTGGGATGAAGCCAATATTTAGACTATGATAGAAAAGAGTGCCCAATGGTGTTGCTAATTCTTGTTGGTGCCCATGTAGGTTGCAGCCTGGGATGTCATCAAGTCCCATAGATGCTGTGTTTTTGGCTTTATAGAGGGTGTTTATAGCCTGCTCTTTAGAGATACAAGGAAGGGAATAGGTGATAGGGATGTCATGGGGTATGTGTGGTGGGGACAGGGGAGTGAAGTTGTCACAGAACCTGTTGGCCAACAGTTTAGCTATGTCCACAGGCTCAGTATATGTGGTATCATTACCTACCAGTTCAGCACAAATCTGTGCCTGTCCTTTTAGGTTATGGATGTAACTAAAGAATGCCTTATGGCTGTCCTTAGTTGAGGAAATTAAATTGGATTCATAGTTTGCTTTGGAGGACTTCACAAGAAGTATTTGCTTGTTTAAGCTGAGGGGGGAGTGTTTGCGGTTTAGGGCTCACTCCCTCTTACTCTTTGACAGCAATTTCTTCCTCTTATTGTAAAGCCTGTTAATGGCAATTGTCCACCAAGCAGGTTTGCTCTTCCTTGAGGAGCTTGTTTTGGTCCTATCAGGTACAGCCGAGTCAATGCAATTATTCAGGTGTTTGTATAAAGCACTGTTGTAATGAGTTGGCAGACTTTAGGGATTCCCTGCAGACCGCTCTGTTGGAGATGCTGGGTAAAAAGACTGGACTCACTGGGGAGATGATTTTTTTTGAGTTATGCTACAGAATCAGAATTACCTAGAGATAGTTATGGTGGCTGGCAAAAAAGCAATTACCAGAAAATGGAAATCAAACTCTAAACCAGCTTTACTGTAAGAAGTGAATATAGTAACAGAGATAAAACAACTGGAACTGGGATCTTCAGAAAAGGGAAGGAGCAAACTACATAGGAAAAAATGGGTGAGAACAATATATGCAGAGCAAGAATAAGGTTTAGGAGGCAGAATTTGAATGAGCCATATAATGCTTAACTGACAATGACTGGATAGTTTATAAATGATGTATAATGTTTGCAACTACAGTTGTTTCAGTGGTGTCTGTGATGTAAACTGTTTGCAAGTAAAGGGGTATCATTTTGTAGGTTTTTCATTTATATAAATGTAAATGTAAGATTGCCTTTGTTATATGTGAAAATTTAATAAAGATGTTGGAAAAAAAACAGTGTAAAATACACCAACAGTGGAGTCCTGTATAATTTCATGAAAGCTATGTTGCTGAATACAATTAAGACTGCAAACCAGTTGATTCAAATTGCAGTCAAAATCTTTTGTGTGCAAAGCCCTCACACCTTCCATGCAGACAGCTCTGTAGCTATACCAGTGATGGTATACTTGTTAATTTCAGAGTTTAGAGGGAGAAATATGCTCTCCTAGTAACTCTGTTACTCACATTGAGATTTTATTTTTTGCAGTTCTTATACCTTACTTCTTGTCCTTGGTATATATTCCTGTAACACTGAATCATGTCTGTTGCACCAGTTTTATTACATACCAGTAGATAAAATGAAATGTTGAGGAGCTACGACTGTTTGTTTCAGTTGTCACCATTTAAATCAGAAATAAGCAAAAATCCATTGTATTAGTAAAATACTGTCAGCAGACATAAAAAGTTGTATTTGAAAAAAAATGGGATCATAATCTTTTATTTTGTTGTAAGACAGGCGTCTAAATATCATTGTAAATGTTGCAGCAGTATGAAGACATTATTTCTTGATTGCTTTTGAATGAAAATTTTAAATAGCTTATTAAACTACCCTTGCAGTAGTATACAAGCATACTATACATTTTACAAGGTTATAAAAAGTAATTACAATGTTCATATTTTATACAGAACTGTGTTTCTGAGAGGCTTTATGCTGCTATTTAATGGCATTCTAAAGCTTGCTGTAGAACTGCAGATAATAACTACAGTAAAATTACTGTCACCGTGTCAGTGTATGCTTATGGGAAACAGGTAATTTTGTGACAGATGTGTAGGCAGATACATTTAAGCATCTGAAGTGTTTAGTGCAACAAAAAGATTTACACTATTTAAAACATTGCTGCTAACAATAAACAGATGCTGCAGTTATATTCAAAGGCGTTTAATGCCTTCATGTACTTTCAGAATCAACATATTGCAATAGCAAACTGTCTTTGAGAGGCAGTGACCCTCACAATGTGTCAAAATTGCACTTTTGTGGACAAACATTCTCTATGTTTAGGCTTAAATGCAATTGTTGTGATTACAGAAATGTTTAGCCAGTAGCTTTGCTAACAGTACTGTAGTAACTGATTTTGTATTTATTTTTATTTATTTAATCGTTTGCTGTTTATTTATTAATATCTGTTTTTAACTAGTTTGTCTTATTAATGCTCATTTTAGAGTATACAGAGAAAAGCTCCATAGTAATTACAGGACACATTTTCATACATAAGATGAGCAAATTTAGATAAAACAGCAAAAAAAATAAAATAAAAAAATAATGTTAAGGATGCCACTTTCAGTAATCACAGTAATAAATAGATATATACATTCAACAAAGTTCATATAGAAGCTGCCTGCATGCATGAGACTTAGTTGCTGCTTATATTACAGTAACTACCTAGATTTTAATTGAGGATTACATCAATGAATCAGTTCTAAAGATTTCAGTAATAACAATAAGACACAGAAGTTAGAGATGATTTGGTTTGTCTTAGTGGTGCATTGCTCTGACTCTAGTGCACAGGGTCCTGGGTTCAAGATTTGGCAATTATGTGCCTGTTCAGTACTAAAATAAGACAGTGCCATACAGGAGTGTTTTCAGAAAATCAATGATTCATAACAATATCATTCTGTTGTCCTTTAGTGCTATTCATAAAGGTGTTGCACAATTCTGTAGGGTTGATATGCATTAGAATTCACATACCAGATCCATATGCAGTTCACAAACACCTAGTAATTACAATGTGCCATCTACAATGCAATTGCAAACCAAATACATTTAAAAGTCAGATTTGTCATGCATATATGACCAAGGAGGCTCAGGTATGATTCATAAACTTCACAGCACTTACATACAAGCCTCTGACAGAAACTAGTATTGTGTGACTGTAGACTAACTATTATTATGTACAGTAACACATAACCGATCAGTTGCCACTGATGTGCTGTCTAACCAAATGTGGTTGAGCAACTCAACAAGGTAATGACTGGAACAGAGTGTAAAAAAAAGAAAAAAAATAGATTTTCAGCAAAGCAGCGAGTGTACAACACCTAGTGCATGATGACATTATGGGAGGGGGGGGTCTCTGCTAGTGAATGACACCACTCGACTAGCTCTCTCATTATGAATGGGATGGTATAGTAACAATGTTCTATGTGCATGGGACAAAGACACTATGAACCACTCTTGCAGAACACAGTGGCAGCAGGAAGCATGCAGCTCTTGGTGTTCACAAACCACCTGTCCATTGTTGTCCCCCTGAAGTAGGAACTGCAACATGTGACACAATTTGCTTACATTTTATGGTCATTTATATCACAAGGAAAATACCTTTGGCCATATTTACTCTAAAGTAATGTGAGTGCTTTGGTTATAATGCAGTTATAGATAGTAGTATGAGTTTGTTTTTTTATCAAGAAAAGCTCTTGAGAACCATGCAGTCAGAAAGTTTTCATTAGCTGAAATGGTATATTGAGTCTGCAAACAAAAACTACAGACAATGCCATAGTGCCATATTTTTTGCAAGAAAATATTATCAAGGGCAGAACCCCCTGCCATACATATGCAGCAGAGATGCATTTTTTATGATTTTGTGTCTTTGTGTTCTGTTTTTGAAATTAGATAACATTGATAGGGTGGACATCTCTACATCTACTTCCTGCTACAGCCATTCTAAGAATGACTGTAAGCATATTCTGCTCTGTGGTACTTACCATTGAGGATCAGGGCTCTGGTAGTTCAACTGCTCTCTATAGGCCACCATTCATCTCCTGTGTGACTCTGAACAAGTCATTTGACTAGACAGTACTCATCGGTCACCCCTGAAAAGGGACACGTATGTCCACTAGGCTTACCTGGTTATTAAATATATTAAAATAAAAAAATAAGAGATCCTCTGATACAATATTTGATCATGATCCTCAGCCATAGTAGTTGTCAGACTAGTCTGACAGTGTTCTAGCAGACAGCAGTGGATTCTATTTTATGAATTGCACTACTGATCAGACTGTGTGCATCCACGAGTGCACAGTTCTTATATCCCTATGCACATAATATTTATGAATACGGTGGCCCGTGAGCTCAGGTTGTAATGGGGGATTTGTCTCCCTGTACCACTTTACTAATGCATGCTAATCCTAGCCCTATCCCACTCCTTGACCTGGTCTCCTGGTCCTAACCCTACACCTTACCTATAAAAAAACTTTCCTTTAACACTGTCACTATACATGACATGACAGACAACCACTCACCACATATAGCAGTGTACATGCATAACACAAAATCTGTCCCATTAAATAGCCCTTGCATTAACCCTAAATTGCAAACACTTGCACAAACACTTATTCCCTCTAATGCTGACATTTTTAGTATAGCTGAAGTTTTCAGCATTAAACTCTTAAACCCACACTTACCTAACTTACAAGCAAATTATTTTCTTTTTCCAACATCTGAAACTGCCTCATGTACACAGACAACCCTCTCCTCTTACCTCCCATCACTCAGACTTGTGAGAGATGCACTTATATATCCAAATTGGAAGACATGCACTCTCTAGCCAAGACCAGAATAGCTGGTCAAAAGGAGAAGGTCAACACCTGCACCACACCACATGGAACACATAGCCCTCCAGAACACCCACCATCACAGCTCTCACATAAAAACACAAACCACACACCCACCTTCATGGAGGCTGTTAATAGAAATCTACCCAAACAGCAGAGATCTCCAAATCAGAAATGCACTCAACCACCACAACACAGCACAAATCACAAGACACATAGCTCACCTACACAGTGTGCCCCTCAACCTAAGTGCCTAAGGCAAAACAGCTTGTCCAATACATTAATCATAGGGGACTCAATAGTGAGGCACACTGATGTCCCACTCACTAGGTTGAATAAGGAAAAGGTAACAGGCAGCTAGCTGTCTGTTGAGTGCCAGGAACTGATACATAACACACGCACTCAGGTCACTCCACAACAAGTACAAGTATGACTCTGTCATTGTCCATGTGGGTGTAAATAACCTGAGATATACCTCCCTGGACTACATGAAAAGAGACATGGAGGAGCTCTTGAATTATGTGGCCCAGGCAGGTATGACCCTTGCCCTGAGCAGCATCCTATTGTCGCCCAGAATTATACCGCAGTACAAGCAGAAAATGATTGACTTCAACAATTGGCTAAGTTTCTTGTGTCATTCTAAGGGGTCCAGTATCTGTCTGCTTGGGATGACATGATTGACAAACCTCTATGCTTTGCCAGACATGGCCTGCATCTGTCACCCCTAGGTTTCTGGATAGTGGTTAAGGCTCTTGCCATCCCTATAGTGCCTTTTTAGGCGGTGTTCCAAAGACCAAATTACTACTGTAACAGCAATAAATAAATGCAATCTGAGGGTCATGCTGCTCAATGCTAGAAGTCTAAATCTCAAGATGTACTCACTCGAAGCACTCCTCAAAATGGAGAACATCGACATTCGTGCTGTAACGGAGACCTGATTTAACTCAGCAGAAAGCACCTCTGCACTGCCAGGCTATAACTCATTCCATACCTTTTGGCCCCCGAAAATGGACCAAAGCTCCAAAGGTGGTGGCGTCTCCATATTCATAAAGGATATGCACACCTCCAAACTAGTAGCCCAGCATAATGCATCTGAGATACTTCAGGTACAACTAGCAGTGGCTAAGATGGTGATTCAGGATGTAGACTGCTATAGGTCTCCAACCATGTCCCAAGACTCTCATTCCACATTCCTAAGCACCCTGGAAACTATTAGGGTCCAACCCAACACTCTCATACTGGGTGACTTCAACTACACCTCCAGCAATTGGGAAAACTACTCATGCACCAGTACACTTGCCCTACGCTTCCTAGAATTCATTAATCCCAATGCACTGGACCAGCCCATTCCTACCCCCACTAGAGGAAGCAACATCCCTGACCTGGTTATTACTAACATGGGCAACCATTGCTCAACACCAATAGTCAATTCCTCCCTGGTTAGATCCGACCACAAACTAATTACCATGGAAATCCACATCTCACCCACACCCCCCCCGCAAAGGTATCCACCATAAAAAACTTCTCCAAAGCTGACTTTGGGCTCCTAAAAACAGAGGTGGCTAACTTCACAGCACCCATGCAAATGGAAAATAGGTGCATGACCACCGAATCATAGACCAATGCACTGTACAAATACATATATAAATTCATGGAACTAGCCATACCCAACAGAACCAAGACACTCTCCTGGAAAAAAGGGAAGCCAATCTGGTGGTCCCCTGCCATTAATAAACTCTACAACAGAAGGAAGAAACTATTTCAGAAAAAGGTGAAGTCCCAAGACTGGAAAAACTCTCTTATAAGCCTCAACAAAAAGGTGAGACCCCTCATCAAAACCTCTAAAGCTAACTATGGAGGCAGAATTGTGGCAGACACTAAAAACAACCACAAAGCCTACTACAGTTATATAAAGAATCTCCACAGCAATAACCAGATTTGCTCTGAGTTACTGCACAATGGTACCTCCTATACTGAGCCAACAGATATTGCCAGCATACTGGCCGACAGATTCAGAACCAACTTTACCCCTCTCTCCCCTCCTAAAGGACCAATCACAATACTGGAAGAATGCCAGACACCCAGCATTACTGCAGCACAGGTTAAAGCTGCATTTTCCAAGGCCAAGATTACAGCTTCCATGGGAACTGCCAATATCCCTGGCTGTGTTCTACATGAACTACAAAGTGAACTGGCACCACACCCATGTATCCTGTTCAATTACAGCCTCACATCATACTTTGTCCCTACAGAATGGTGCACTGCTACAGTCATCCCTCTCCATAAAGGGGGAGCAACTACAGACCCTGGGAATTATCATACTTTGAGTCAGTCACCAGAGCTGTGGATGAGGGCAAGGCAGTTCATACAGCCTGCCTTGATTTGGCCAAGGCCTTTGATACCATTCCCCACTCAGGGATTATTGATAGACTCACCAAACTAGGCATCAACCCCTTTATCACTAGGTGGATTGCAAACTGGCTCACAGATAGAATCCACAGTGTGAAAGTAGTAGACTCCAAGTCAGACTGCTGACCAGTCATGAGTGCAGTCCCACAGGGATCAGCCCTGGGTCCTCTCCTGTTTGGCATCTACTTCTCAGAAGTCCAGGCCAACACAGAGGGACTCTGGCTGACAATGTTTGCTGACGATTGCAAGCTGGGAGCCATTACTAACTCCTCAAGTGATATAGACATCCTACAGAATGGCCTCACTGAGACCAACGACTGGTGTCAAAACCATGGCCTTAAGCTTAATGCCAAAAAATGCTTTGTCATTCCCTTTGAGAAAAACTCAGTTCCCACTAATTACCACATTGATGGTAGCCCACTGAACACTAAAGGCATTATAAGAGATCTGGGGACACAGGTTGACGGCAACCTCTCCTTCGACCACCACATTGCCACTGTGGTCAGAAAGTCCTTCTGTGTGTCACATCTCATTACTAAGGATTTTGCATCCAGGAAGAAAGAGGTCATCATTTCTTTCTACTCTTCCCTCGTTAGACCATTCATTGAGTATAATGCCCTATTTGGCATGCACCTCACTAAACACCTGCAACAGCTGGAAAGGCCACAGAAGTACCTCACAAAGAGGATCCTAGGCCTTAAACACATGGCCTACATGTACAAACTCAAAAAACTCAGCTTTTCTTTGTCTCATATCATCTGTTAAGAGACAATCTCTGCTTCACTTACAAAGATATGTCTGACCCAGCCCTGTTAGAAATGTTACACCTACAGAAATCCCAATCTGTCCTCACCATACACTCCAGGGACCTCAACCTCATTACCACAATTAACAGAATATGCTAGAGGGACAGGTTCATAACCCAGAGACTGCCCATGCTCTGGAATAGACTTCCCATACATGTCAAGCAGAGCACCCCACTGGTCCTTTTCAAGAGAAGTCTTGATGAGTGGATGGGAAATAGAAAGTTCACCCCAGGGATCACTCCAGTGGCTGTACTTGATAGAGGCATCGGGAACTAACGGCAACATGATGCTGGGGCACTTCTATGGGCTAGGCTTGTAAAGGCTCCAGGGCCATTGTACACACATATGAACCTATGATGATGATGTTGCAAAAATCAATGCATTTCTTATGCTGTTAACTCTGTTGACCAAATGCAGATCTGACTAAATGAATAACAATGTATGTATGTGTGTGTGTGTGTGTGTGTGTGTGTGTGTGTGTGTGTGTGTTTGAGTGTGTGAGTATGTGCATGTGTGTCTGCACATATGTCATTCATTATAATGTGCAGAACCTGAAAGTAAAAGAAAAATAACTTCATAATGACCATTTAAAAAATGTCTAGTTAAAGCTCTGTTATCATTTTCATCATTTCCCTTACACGTATCATTTGGACTTGGAAGTGGGTATATCCAAACTGAAACGTAGTAAACATTTTGAGAGTTTTAAAGATGCTTTTCAGAAGAATGTCAAAGATGTGGATTTAAGACTTAAAGGCACCAAAAAAAAAAAAAAAAAAGTTTAAACATTATTATAATTAACAAGGACATGGTTGGCATAAGGGTGAAGGTCTTCACCTCCCATGCATCTCCCATGCACAACGTACAATATTCAATACTGACCTTTAGCCAATGCCTGTATGGAGTATCTCTATAGGGTTCCTCCCACCTCCCAAAAATATGATGAATGTTTCCATCTCAAACACACCCAAAAATAGAGTTATGGGCAACAGCACAGAGTCTATACGTTCTATATTAGGTGATTAATTTTATAGAGCAACCACTTTGGGCATCAGCTGTGGTGCATAGTATTCTCTAGATAGGAGAGCACAGATCACAGACTGTGTGCCATATTAAGGCTAGACACTCAGCATTGTAAAAATTGGGTCTAGATGATTCATTTGCATTAACTAATGTCACAAAAAATGGGCATGGGCATTTACCAGTGATAGGTGGGTAGAGGATCTGGTCTACTCCGACCTATGCCAGGACCCCTTGCTAACAGTGGAAGGGTCTATGTGCTCTTATTGGCTAGTGTGTGCCTGCCATAAAGCCCAGCAGCCCTGGGTCAATAAGCTACTAGCTGATCAGCATCCAGTTGCCCAGCTTTAGCTTGGGTTACCTGGGAGTTCTCTGTTGAGTGAAAGCCGGATGTAAAACCAATCAACCTGCCATACATGAATTAAGGAATGCTGTATAGGTTCACTTACAGGATAGAGCCTGGAAGTGAATGACATGATGGTAAAAAGGAGGCTGGACATCCTAGATATCCTGGAGACAAGAAGGAAGGGCAGTGCAGCAAACCCATTTGACCTTGGATCCAGATTCTACTACTCAAGACGAGGACAGACTAAAAATAGTGTGGTAACTGAGACAAGGGAGAGGCTTCAGAAGACAGTAAGGATGTCAGAATTAGTGACAGACTCATGGCAATCAGACTACTATGTAAGGATATGGCAATATTCATAATCCCAGCCAAGGCCCCACAGCAGGGTTTTGATAGGGAGAAGAATAGTGCATTCAGGCAGCAGTTGCTGTACCTACTAGATGAAGTGGGATGACATGAGTTGGTGTTGATTATAAGAGACTTAAATGCACATATCAGTATAGGCAAAACAGGATATGAGGACTGTTTGGGTCCACATGGGTTGGAGGTGACAGGAATAAAGAATGAGAGGTAATTCTAGACTTCTGTCTGGCAAATGGCTTAATGGTGGCTAACACATTGTTCAGCAAGAGAGATAGTCACAAGATGACATACAAGAGTGGCCAACGTGCAACTCAGGTAGATTTCCTCCTAGTAAGGAACGAGTACTGGGGTAGAATTAGTGATTGCAAAGTCAACCTAGTGAAACTGTTGGCCAACAATATAAACTACTGGTTGTCACAATCAGCTGCAAGCAGTGGACAGTGAATGCCCTAAGGTCAACAGAGACTAGGCTAAAGACCTGGAAGTTGATTGGAAAGAAAGCAAACAAGTTCAATGAAATACCCATGGCTTTAGCACTTCAGGAAGAAGACAAAATAGGTGAAGGTGAAGAAGAATGGCAGTGCATCAAAACTGCATGCATAAGGACTACATAACAGATATACAGCTGAGCCAGGTATGGCAATAAGATACATAAGGAAAGCCAGTGGTGGAATGCAGAATTCTAGGAAGTCAAAGAAAGGAGTACATGAAAAAGTTGGAGATAGGAGGTGGTACAAAGAACCTCTATAAGTTTGCAAGGCAAAAGACAGGCAGATAAGATAGTCATGAGATACCTTTCATAAAGAATGTCAGCAACAACCTGCATACCAGTCTGAATGAAGAAAACCTCACAGAAGCTGTATTGCCCAAACGCAGCCTATGATGAAAGAAGAAGAGCCCTCCCTAGGAGACGTAAGAACAACCCTAAGGAAAATTAAGCCAGGAAAATCAGCAAACTCAGATTAGGTCACAGCAAATATGATCAAGATGTTGAGGGAGTTAGGGGAGATATGGGTCCTGAGGGTACTCTTAAGAATATAGAGAGAATGGCATTTAACAGATGACTGGATAATAAACATACTAGTGCCAGTGTACAAGAACAAAAGGGACATAATTGTGGGCAGTATAGAGGTATCAAACTCCTGTCACACTGCATGAAAGTTCTGGAGAGGGTAAGATGGGAAACAAGTAGTTTGGCTTCCGATCAAGATGCAGCCCAACTGTCCTGATGTTTGCAGTGAGTCAGGTAGTTGAGAAGAAGCTAGAGATGAGAAATGAGTCCAAATGGGCATTCCTAGAACTGCAGAAAGCATATGACAAGGTTATTAGAAAGCTGATTTGGGAAGTCCCACAGTGGTTTGACCCAGAAACATTAGAATTATTAGTGCAGGCTATGTACAAGGATCCAATGACACAAGTATAAACAATGTTTGGACTCAAACAGTGGTTCACAGTGGTAGTGGTTGTGCATCAGATTTCAGCTCTGAGCCCACTGTTGTTCGTGCTGGTGAGTGACTACATTAGCAAACAGGTTGTTGGGGACAGATCAACAAAGTTGCTGTATGGTGAAATGTGGTATTACAGTCAGACTGTGAACAAAAACTTTGGCAAAGTTAAGGGGAATAGGGTGCAAAACTAAGGCACATGGGATGAAACTAAGCAAAGATAAGATAACTGTAATGGCTGTAAATGGGGGAAATTAGAATAACTGAGAAATGAGATAGAAGAGAAAATAGTGGAAAAGTGAACAGCTTCAAGTACCTGGCAGGGGTAGCTGAGGAAAAGGGACGTCTGAAAGAGAAGGTCAAATCTAGAATGAAAAGGGCAGCAGCCAACTGGCACAGAGTGACAGGGGTAGGGTAAGAGAGAAGAATGTCAAAGAAGATGAAATTTAAGGTATACAAAACAGTGGTGCGACCAGTGCTACTAAGTGGTACAGAAACTTGTGTGGTAAGGCAAAACAATTGAGTAAGCTAGATATGATGAAGATGAAGTGCCTGAGACAGGTGGTAAGAGTAACACTGTGAGACAGATGAAGAAATGAAGACATCAGAGCAGAAGCCCAACAGATTACAGTGGTTTTGGCACAAGTGCAGGAAAGCAGAAGACAATGTGGTGAAGATGATTTGGGAGAGACAGGAAGAAGACAAAAGGAAATGAGGGAATCCAACAAAGAGATGGATTCATTGTGCGAGAGAAGACCTGTGACAGCCAATCATGAATGTCAAAGAAGGTAGGACAGTGGCATTGAATTGAAAGAGATGCCAACAGTTGACACGACACTGCAACTCCATGTAGAAAATTGGAACACTGGGTCTTGATGATGATGATGATGATGATGATATTCTAATGGATATTTTAGTTGGAAAAACAGACATTAATACTTGCTAAAAAAATCATCACAGAAAAAAAGATTCGTTTTCAAAGGGATACTATATGTGACTGATGTAAACAACAACGTCAAATTACGTAGAGAACCTAAAAATGTTAACAAAAAATGTAATGATAAGAACAATGATTGCACTGTAACATCTACTGAAGCAGTAAGCCTTATGCAATTTACTAATATTACACAGCAAATTTAATGATACATTTTGTTTCAAAATCAGTTTACATTTACGTGCAACAAAAGAAATAAAACAAATATTTTTACAAAGTATTTTACATAATATACATATATAGAAAAGAGATTTTTCTGATCTGAAATTAATAAACATAGGAATCTGCCAAGGGCATAATATGGGAGAGTGATGAGACACAGAATTTATTTGAAAAAAAAAACTTACTAAATTAGAAGTTGTCTTGTCATTATACATCTTATAAATAAATAAGATTAGTTTAGTGTCTGTTCTATGTCCTTGTGTCAATGTGTCAGAACAGGAACATCCACTATAATTCTAAGGATTGCATAAAAAAATCTATTAATTTATTTGAGCCTACATGAACACAACCTGAAAAACTCTACAGGTTATAATCCAGCATTTGCAAAAATAAATAAATAATTTTATAATAATCTCCTAATTTCAACAAAAATAACCACTTTTGGTGGGTCTTCATAAATAGTTTGTTTATATGGTTCACAAAATTGTGTATCCCAATACTTTTCTAAGATATAGTGCTGATTTAATTAATTCTAGACACAAAATCATTATTTCTACAGGAATATAAAAAGGCATAGCTTGCGAATTTGCACAATTTATAGCTAAACTGTGATTTAAACAATAATTTTGCAAGATGGCAAAATCAGGCTGAAGTATGTACCACTAAAACATCTAACATATTACTTTTTGTAAAAAAAATAATTCAATAGCATTCACATAAAGAATACTTTCATAGGTTAAAAGTAACTTGTTGATAAAGTTAATAGTTATAAATAAATGTGACTTCAAAATGGATCCTTGAACAAATCGCTTATCTACTCCAAGGATAAGGCCACATAGGTAAACATAGGTTAGTACTAAGCTAACTGCCCTTGCGAGCCACTGTAAGCCTAGCCAATTATCCCTTGTGAGACCTAAACCCTGCACCTTGTGTTTGTAAGGCAAACACCTTAATCATTAGACCACCCTCCCAATCAGCTTTAGTAATGTTGAATGTGCCAGATGACATCAGTGTCAGTGCTGAGATATCTGCATCCACCTTTTCAAACAAACACGTGGTATCTAAGATAATCACACTATCAAAAACTTTCAGTAAGTCCATAAATACATTAAGGCATGGTTTTGACTTGTAATATTTGTCAGATGCTTGATTTAACAGTGTAGTTTTTTTCACAGCAGGTGGGCCTTTCCTTTGGAATCCATGTTGGATATGTCAAGGTTCTAATGAGTCCCATAGAGCTGGTCAGCCCCAAACCACTAAATGATTTTTGATAAGAGCAAAAGTAATGATGTGGACAGAAAATTTTCAGTAGTTCTTTACTTCTTTTCTTAAAAGTGCAGGAAATGCTCCCCTTAAAACAGACATACTATGCAAGTTTGTGATTGGCCATGCAGGAGCCTACAATATAAGCATTTTAAATCATAGGTCTATACCATCCTGCAGAACTGAAGACCTTATTTAACTATCAATAATAGTTGAGTAAATCTAATGCTTTGAAAATAATGCAGAAGTAACATTTTGTTTCCCTGTGCCCTTATTCCTAAATGTCTCTGTCCACTGAACTATTTGGTATAGTAAATACTTACTAAATAATGTAGAAGTAGCTACATCATCTTTTATTATGCAACCATCAGTCAATTCTATGTTATTTGTTCCTCCATTTGTTTTTATATTTAACATCTTATATATTTCCATTCATCCAATTTTGAGACGTGTCACCAGTAGTTTCAATTGCTATATTATTCCAATAATTTCCTTTTTTTCTTACCTAATTTATTCACAAAATTCTTCTGTTTCATGAAGCTTAACTAGTCTGAAGAAAGGTTTTAAATAACTTTTTTTGGAAGTCAACAATTTTAAACTCATTTCAACCCAAGGCATTTGCTTTCATACAATCCTATTTAACCTAGACAATGGAGTTAACAGATTTACTGATTTATTAACTGTCTTATTAAAAATTCAGTAGGTCAGTCTAAAGAAAACCAGTACGTCATACACCTGTGATGAATTCTGTTTTAAATGTTTGTAAACAGTACACCTCTTGGATATTTCTACTAACACTTATTGACAGTAAAACCTAGTTTACTAATACTGTCCCAAATATAATTTTTTAGTTCATTTTTGAGAATTGTATTATTTACTTCAGCCTTATAATTTTCCTAATAACTGATCACTGATTGCTTGTGTAACATGTCACATCTAGAGACATTTAATGAGCTGCCAGAAAACACTCAGGCTAAATGGCTTCAATTCAGAGTGAGAGTAGCATTCTGCACATTGTACATATGGTCAGTTTTATGAAAGCTTGGCAGGGAGAAGGAAACTAGACAAGCCCAAACCACATTGCAAGCTGTCAAACCTGCATTTGATAATGATTATGAGGATATGACGATTTAGACTGATCTTATTTTTACTTTTCTAGTGATATAGATAGTAACATTGAATTTTTAATAATATAGTTAATAAATCAGTTGACTCCATTGTCTGGGTACTGAGCACCCAACATGGGAAACTATGCAAAAGTGTATGGTGGAATGGTCATCCATGTCTGTATAAGTGTGTGTGTGTGTGTGTGTGTGTGTGTGTGTGTGTGTGTGTGTATGTGTGTGTATGTGTATGACCCCATATGTAAGTGCGAGTTTGCCAGAAATGTGATACTTATCTCTACTGAGGAAATCGTATACCAGGGTATATGCAAGTGACCTACATAGCTTACAGAAACTTGACCAGTTTGTATCTCACTGCCTACTCATGTCTGTCAGTGCACATCTGCATGTCATTTAAGGTCCTGCATTAAATGAGTCACTAATGTGTTACATTCAGCACCACTACTATGTTGTCTTATGTGATATTCCATCTGGACATGCTAGGTCAGGCAATTATGCTTTATCAACAGCAGTACTGAACTTGACACTACTTTTTCATGTTGTGTGGCTTTATTGCATTTATATGCATGGACATCAATAGATCTATACTTATATCTCTGCATATATAGGTTCACATATTGTACTTGTCATTCCCCTATGTGGCTTAGTGCTAGGGCAGTCTTGTAAGTGCTTCAGGTACGATTGTTTTTTCTCGGCTTAGCGTGTTCTGCTGGTAACCACTATAGTCCTTTGGCTTAGGATGATGCAGGCATGTGAACAAGTGATATACCTCTTTCCACTGAGTTTCATACCCATATGTGACGAATACCACGGAGTACATTCCAGCTGACTCTGAATTATATTTCAGCTGTTATTCATGCCTGTTCTGCATAAAGACAGTAGCCTCAGTCTGCAGTAACATAGACAGTAACCTCAGTCTGCAGTAACACAGACAGTAGCCTCAGTCTGCAATAACATAGACAGTAGCCTCAGTCTGCAGTGACATAGACAGTAGCCTCAGTCTGCGGTAACATAGACAGTAGCTTCAGTCTGCAATAACATAGACAGTAGCCTCAGTCTGTGGTAACATAGACAGTAGCCTCAGTCTGCGGTAATATAGACAGTAAACTCAGTCTGCAGTAACATAGACAGTAGCCTCAGTCTGCAGTAACATATGTCTTGTACAGCTCCTGTACTCCTTAGTCTGTGAATCACATACACACTTACTTGCATTCATTTCCCTGTCAAATGGCCCTGGGCACGTTGCACCGTGTATGAACCTTGAATGGACAATTTCCACTGCATTTGAAATAACTAACTTATTTTAACTCCAGGTAAGATAAAAAAATATGAATCAACCCCTGAGCAAAATCAGCTCTGACAACAGCAGCTTTCTGATGGTCTAATCAATCTGCAGCACATTCTGAATTTCTAGCCATTACTGTAAGAATGGAAAACAATATTCAAACATTCAGCAGAATAAATGTGACATTGTACATGATTTATATAAGTATATACACTCATTTATGTATGTGTGTATCAATCTAAGTATGTGTGTATATATGCATGTCTGTCTGTCTATCTTTCCATCTACCCACAAACAGTTATGTGCATATGTTGTCTGTTGTTGCTGAGAGATTACTAATTGTGTTGCATCATGGGTGAGGACATGATTCAGCCCACTGAAGCAAACCTAAAATAACACATGAGATATACATGAAGGATTTAGAGAGGTGAAAGACTCTGAGTATAGAAAATTGTGTGTGAAATGGCAGTGGAAAATGTAGCCAAAACCTACTTCCTGCCCACCAAATAACCTATCTAAGCTAGGGCATCTTATCTCAAATATACTCTCTAACCTCTTCCCTCCCTTAAAACAAGACACAATAAGAATGAGAGACTTCAACACAAACCGCCTATATCCCTCACATATGAATATTCTAAATTTCGTGATGACCAGCTCTTACTCTTCAAACCCACATACACTTTTAAACCCCCACATCTATATTACTGTATAATCATCCACTCTTCTATTCCTCTCTTCATTACATCATCTTTCTTTTCTTTCCCTCTGTCCCCTTCATCCTATCTATTTTCTGCTTTTACTTTTTACTCCTTGCTCCCATGTTACAAGGAGTCTATATTAGTTCTGTGAAAGATGCATTCATTGAATACATCCTCAGCTAATATCAGCTGCTGAAATTCACTTCAGCGAACCACAGAATATTTCCCACGGTTCGCAAAGACTTGATCATCACCTCAACTTTGCCCTTTTCTACACTGCAGTACGATCTTGGAGTTGGTATATATAGTTACAGTGGTGTGGGGGTGCGGCCCCCTATGTTGGCAGGTGTGGGGGGGTGCAACCCCCCACTTGGATGAATTTGATTTAGTCTATTGTGTGTTCCAGATGGTTGCTGGTTTGTGAATTGTGGGCAAAATTCAGTGGTTTGCTGAAGTGAATTTCGGTGACTGGTGTTCGCTGAAAACTTACTCGATGAATATGTCTTTCACGGAATTAATATAGACCCATTACAAGCATACCTCTCAATCTCTCAAAGCAAGAAATCTGGACAAAGCCACAAATAATGGGAGAAGGAAGGCCCAAAAATGGGGACACTTTCCAAAAAATTGCTCTTACAAACTTATAAAGGTGATAGAATAACAGGTTTTGCATTCGTATGAATTTTTTGAAGGTTATGAAGTCTGAAAATCAAATGTCTTCCATTATTTTCCGACTTCAGTCCTCAATGATTTGCCAGTGACTTGCCAGAAAACTACAATTTTATGAGAAATAGACCAAAAATATTCGCCAAAAATCTGGACATTCTGTGAAAATTTGGACAGTTGAGTGACTTGGTTACAAGACAATGAATGTTAATGGAAAGAAAGCAGTGAGTACTGTACATAATTTATATACAAGCTTCATCATAATCATCATAATCTTCAACCCCCTTTTTTCTATTTCCACATGGGTTCGGGGTGTCGTGCCACCTGTCACCATCTCTCTGAATTTAGTACCACTCTCCTACCTTATTCATCAGTCATGCTTGACTGTCACAGGATGTCTCTCACACAATCCATCCATCTCTTTGCTGGATGCCCTCATTTCCTCTTGCCTTCTTCATGTCTCTCCCAAATCATCTTCTTCTTTCCTGCACATGTGCCAAACCAATGTAATTTGTTGTCTTTGACCTTCTTTGCAATTGGAGCTACTTTACCTTCAGGTCTTTCCTACAGAATGCATCCCACCACCTATCTCAGGCACTTCATCTGCAGCTCTTCTATCTTCATCAGCTGCTATGGCTTTACTGCTCAGGTGCCCATACCATACAGAAGTAGGTGTATGACTGCTTTGCGCACCTAAATTTTCAGCTTCTTTAACATTTTTCTGTTACAGACTACCTCTAACACTCTGTGCCAGTTGACTGAAGCCTCTCTGATTCTAGCTTTGAGTTACATTATTGTCTTCTTCCATAACTTATACTTTAACTATTAATTTACTAATAACATTTGTTGCATACTACCATGTCTCTATATCCTACACTTATTGCTATCTCTTTAAAATGCTCTAAGAACTGGATCCAAACCACTAAATTGACTTTGGCTCCTGTAGACACTCTAATCACATGATGTTTCACCCCTCCCCAAGAATATTCCTACCTTACTCCTTACCAATAGACTCTATTTTGTATCTGCTTGCCTATTTTCTATCCTTACTTATCACTCTCCCTCTGCTAACTACTACTGGCCTTGTATACCTGTGCTTGCTATATTCTTGGAAACTACTGTCTACTCTTTTCATCCTTTTTAAGAGAAAAGAACTAACTCTCCTTATTTTTGGCTAAACTAAGTAGCATATGAAACAGCAGTGTTTCAGCTACTCTGCTTGCTGATACACTTCGCTCTCCTCTCTGGCTGTTTCTGCCCGCTTAGCTCCCTCCCTACCCCCTTATCCCACCCACCCCAACCTGTAGCCTTATACCTAACAGACCACACCCTCTACATCTACACCTATCCTATCTACATACCACACCTCCTCTTTATCCACACCTACCCTACTCATCTATCTCACTTGCTCCACCCTTTCTCTGATACCTCCCTCTACCTCTCCTCTCTCCATTCCCACTTAAAACTACACAGATACCTTGATATCTACCTGTGCTATTTACTCACTCTATATACTAAACCCACATCTAATGTACTCCTCTCTGTCACATCTCAACATGTCTACCAAAACTCACAAACCAATATCTAACACCCCTGTAACAGGAACTACTCTGAATAAGCTAACACTTCTACTTTCTATTTCTCTGGCCCTCACACTACCATACTGCCTATCCTGTTATGAATCGAATTCCAATTACCACTTTAATTCCTCTCCCAAACATACTGCCTTTGAATTCCTTAGCGTAAATTTGACTCATTTAAACATTACATCTACCCCTAGCTACCTCCTTGCCAAATATCACAGACTGTTCCACATTAAAATTCTAAATCTTTTGATTAGGAAACCAAAATTTCACTATACTCCCCCATCACAGCTTACCTTAAACATAAGCATTCTACCTTAGCAGATGGGGACATCCACCCCAACCCAGGGCCCTTAACCACTTCATCTGATGAGGCAACCACTTTACTAAACTCTTCCCTTCTACTACCAACCTCTAATCCAAATACTTTACTCATAGGTCACCTTAATATACGAAGCGTCAATAACAAAATCACCCATCTCCACTCCCTTCTTCAACATCACTCCTTTGATATTCTCTGTTTAACTGAAACCTGGTTGAAACCCTTTACTAAAGACAATGTAATCCTACCTCCAGGTTATAACATCCTTAGACTTGACCGCAAAACTAAAAAAGGCGGAGGAGTTGCAATTCTATTCAAAACAGAACTTAACGTAACATTAATACCCTATGATAACCCAGACAGTAATAAGACGGAACTTCTCATCTCAGGCTGCAACTAAACCTAAAAGTCCATCTATATTATCTGTATATATCTACCTCCTGGAAATAATTCTGCTACTATAGAAAATATCCTAAGTTGGCTCTCCACCTCCTATCCTCAAGAAACCATAATTCTTGGTGACCTCAACCTGGACTGGTCCTCTTTAACTACTAATAACCCAGCTTCCCATATCAACCTCTATGGCTTCAGTCAAATAATAAAGCGCCTCTACCAGGATTAATAAATCTAACAACAAAGAAAGTACTCTAGATTGGATACTTATTAACAAACCTCAACTTAAATATCAGTCTGGAACAGTACCTGATGACTTTAGTGATCACAATCTAACCTTTATTATTAGGCAAAGGAATGCCTCTAACAATACACCTATCTATAGGACCTTACGCAATCTCAAATGTTTCAACCCTACTCAATTTAGAACTGAACTAAAGGCCTGCAATTGGAACCCACTAAAGACACTTCCCCTTGAAGAAGCTGTGCTTTTCTTCAACACCACCTTCCTAACTATTCTTGATAATCATGCACCATCACGCTCCATCCGAATTAAATCTAAACCTGCCCCTGGCTATCTAAAGACACAAGACAAAAAATGATTCTTAGAAACAAAGCATGGAAAAAATGGCGAGCTAGCAAATCTAGTGTTGACCAACAGACGTTTAGACACCTAAGAAACTCTACCAAAAAAGCCATTTTCTCTGATAAAAGACGTTATTATAGTAATCTCCAACAAGCTAACCACAACAACCCTCAAAAATTCTGGTCAACCCTTAATAGGCTTCTACACCCTGGACAGACTACCACTCCTTCCCCTACTGGATCTGAAAATAATTCCACCCTTGATACTGCCAACACTTTCAACTCTTTCTTTATTGATACTATTAACTCTTTGGCCTCACACCTCTCTAGCGACAACACTAGTATCCCCGATCCCGCCACCTCCAAACTACCAGCCTTTAGGCTACAACCCATCTCCACTGCCATTATACAGAAATGTATTCACAAACTCAAACCATGTACCCCCTCTGCAGACCAACTCCCATCTGAATTCCTTCAAAAATCAGCCTCGGAAATTGCCTACCCCATATCTATTCTTATTAACAGAACCATAAATGAAGAAACCATACCTGACATCTGGAAAATCTCTCACATCATACCCTTACACAAAGGAGGTAACTCCTATGAATACTCTAATTATAGGCCCATTGCTCTCTTGTCCCCACTAGCAAAAATCATGGAAAAATGTGTCCATTATCAGTTTATGGACCACCTAACAAAAAACAACATTCTTACTCCCTGTCAACATGGCTTTAGGCCTTTTCATAGCGCAACCACCGCTCTCCTCACCTTTACAGACCTTATTAACAAGAACCGTAATAATTGCACCCTGTCTTCAGCTCTCTTCATTGACCTATCTAAAGCCTTCGATATGGTCAACCACTCTATTCTCTTAAAAATTCTTGAATCTATCTCCTTAGAATCTAAGACTGTCCAATGGTTTTGTTCCTATCTTACAAATAGGAAACAAGCTGTTCTCTGGGATAATAAACTCTCATCCCTTCTCCCAATTTCACTCTGTGTCCCCAAGGCTCCATTCTTGGACCACTTCTTTTCTCCCTCTTCATAAATGACTTACAAACAGCTATCCCCAGGCTACTTGTATACAATATCCGCATACTTCCACATTATTTTGCACTGCTAAATCAATCTCTGCACTTCAAACTATTACTCAAGCTGTTTTCTCTAAAGTTGAGACTTGGTTCTCAAGCGCTGCCTACTCCTAAGCTAAAAAAACAAACTCCTACCCTTTAAGCCCAGTGCCAGATCACCTCTATTAGACTTTACTATCCTATCTAACAATGGAACCATTATATCACCTGACCCGATGCCAAACTGCTAGGTGTCACGATTGACAACAACCTTACCTTTGATTGTCATATCAACAACACCATTAAATCTGTAAACAGGAAACTCGGCTCTCTTTATGGAATTAAAACTTTCTTAACCTCCCAAGCCAAAGCTACTCTTGCTCTCATCTTATCTCACTCTTCTCTATGCCTCACCAATCTATCGAACCTTAAGAAAAATAATCTCTCAAATTATCTTCCATTACAATAATATAGCTAGATTTGTCACTGGTCAACCCTTCAGAACTCACCACTGTCTGAATCTGCAGCAACTTAACTGGCTTGAATTGTCAAATCACGTTGCTTCAGTCCCAACTGACATTTGTCCATAAAGCATTCTACCAACCTCAAACACACCTATCCTCTCCAACCTCAACCCTACTCTAACCTGAACTCCTCCGTTCATCTAGTAAGCTGCTAGTTACCTTAACCAAATCCAATAACCTAGCAGGTGATTCCCTTTTCTCTAACACTATTGGAAAACACTGGAATCAATTACCTACTGAACTTACTTCCATTGCATCTACTGCTCTGTTTAAACAAAAACTCAGAATTTACCTTAAAGCCACTGGATGTGTCCCTGCTCTAATCTGACTAAAGTATTTGCTCCATCTAATCCATTCTCTCTCTCCCTACTTTTCTCTACATCCTGCTTCCTCTCTTTTTCTTTCTATTCTCTACCTCTTTAAACTCCTCCTCTTCATCTTTCCTCCTTATGGCTACAAATCTCTTCCACACTAGTATTTCTCTTTATTCTTGCTCTCTCCTTTTTGCTGCTTCTCTCTCCTTGATCTTTGATCTCTCTTCTTGGTATTAAAACATGTTAGTATGTTCATCTGGATGTTACTTGTACCCTAGATTGTCGACTTCCTCTTCTTCCTTTTGTCAACTTTCTCTCATTTCTCTTACCCTGCTCTTACTCTTACTACTCTTGTTTTAGAAATAGGTAATAATGTGTATTATGATTTATTTTTTTTGTGCTTAAAATGTATTTTTGTTTTTGTTTAAATGTGGAGCTTTTCTCCCCGGGCCTCTGCTGAAAATGGAAATATATCCAGTTGGACTAGCCCGGTTAACAAATGTAAAATAAAATAAAAATAAAATAAAATATTCCCTAGTGACCTACAAAAAGGCATGCCAGGCCCAGCTGCTCAGCAGGTACAGTTTAAAGGACCCAACAAATTCCATTACCTCCCTGATTTTAACTTTCTCTCCATAACATGCTTTCAATCTTCAATATCAACTTACACAATTTATCCTCAGGTAAATAAAATAACCCTACAAAAAAGCTCTCTGACAAAATTATAGAAGTCTCTGACTTCATGGATTGTAATACCACAGGTGTAGTTTATGTTAGTATTTGTTCGTCTTGTCCAGCATTTTATGTAGGCATGACGACTAGGTCTCTAGCCACTAGGATCAAGGAACATCTATATGCCATTAAGGCTAAAGATAGTAATAATGCTTTATATAAGCATTCTATAATATGTCCTAGTTTCAATAAGTTTTTATTTTCTATTTTAGAAAAATGTACTTCAGATAAAAGGGCGGGAGACTTTAAAAATTACATTGAGCAAAGAGAATGTCTGTGGCAAATTAGATTAAAGTCTGATATTCATCCAGGCTTAAATGAAAGCATCAACGTGAAATGTTTTTTAAAAGATCGTAAATTAAATATTAACAAAGGTTTAGGCATTGATTTTAAGACTTACTTTTTATAAATGTTGTTTCAGTGACTTGTATTTTATGTTTTATTTAAAGTTAATTGATTGATTGGAATGGCTATTTAAAGTGTTGCAGTAGTAGTATTTTTGTATTCTGATGAAGGCGTGACGAAAGCGGAAATTAAATTTTTTTACGCTATTACCGGCTTCTTGGAGTTTATGCTGTTCAAACTGTTGCCTTTACAGGCTGCTTTGAAGCTCACATCGTTTTAGAACTGTTGTTTTAGCTTTTCAGCTCACACATCACATTATATTTTATCACCGCAGGCTTTTATCTGCCTTTCAGCGTTTTTCTTTGTGCTTTTGGGCGTTCTTTGTGCTTTATGAGTACTGTACATAATTTATATACAAGCTTCATCATAATCATTGTAATCTTCAACCCCCTTTTTTCTATTTCCACATGGGTTCGGGGTGTCGTGCCACCTGTCACCATCTCTCTGAATTTAGTACCACTCTCCTACCTTATTCATCAGTCATGCTTGACTGTCACAGGATGTCTCTCACACAATCCATCCATCTCTTTGCTGGATGCCCTCATTTCCTCTTGCCTTCTTCATGTCTCTCCCAAATCATCTTCTTCTTTCCTGCACATGTGCCAAACCAATGTAATTTGTTGTCTTTGACCTTCTTTGCAGTTGGAGCTACTTTACCTTCAGGTCTTTCCTACAGAATGCATCCCAGCACCTATCTCAGGCACTTCATCTGCAGCTCTTCTAGCTTCATCAGCTGCTATGGCTTTACTGCTCAGGTGTCCATACCATACAGAAGTAGCTGTATGACTGCTTTGCGCACCTAACTTTTCAGCTTCTTTAGCATTTTTCTGTTACAGACTACCTCTAACACTCTGTGCCAGTGGACTGCAGCCTCTCTGATTCTAGCTTTGAGTTACATTATTGTCTTCTTCCATAACTTATACTTTAACTATTAATTTACTAATAACATTTGTTGCATACTACCATGTCTCTATATCCTACACTTATTGCTATCTCTTTAAAATGCTCTAAGAACTGGATCCAAACCACTAAATTGACTTTGGCTCCTGTAGACACTCTAATCACATGATGTTTCACCCCTCCCCAAGAATATTCCCTAGTGACCTACAAAAAGGCATAACAGGCCCAGCTACTCAGCAGGTACAGTTTAAAGGACCCAACAAATTCCATTACCTCCCTGATTTTAACGTTCTCTCCATAACATGCTTTCAATCTTCAATATCAACTTACACAATTTATCCTCAGGTAAATAAAATAACCCTACAAAAAAAATCATTATCTAAACCTTAACATGTGAAGCCCTTAGCTGGACCTTCCACCTTGACCTTTACTTGTGGCACACCCACTTCACTCCATAAGTTCAAAAAACTTTTCACACCTCTCTAAATACCTTCCCTTCCTCCATCAATCAACAGAAAATCAACCAGGTAATGCATTGCCTTTGCATCATTCTTCCTTTGTTCCCTCATCCCCAGTGATACTGAACTAAACTTTTCAAATGTTGCACAAGCTACTGTACAACAGATGGGTATAGTTTTATCAAACTTCCCACTCAGTGGCATCCCCAACATGGGCCAGGCTTCCTACCTGAGAGGTAACAAATAAAGAAAATGACTGGATATCAAACATGAAAAATCAAGGATCAAACCCCCATATCAACCACACTGTATCATCTAAAGATGCATATTGCACTTATAGGTTCATAGGTAAGTACTAGGCTATCTGCCCGAGGGCATCTGTAGGCCTAGCCAGAATGTGTTGGCTTTCCCAGCCCCCTTAGATTAGTTCCCTGTGCCTTGGTCCAGCAGAGCCATTAGTTCCCTGTGCCTTGGTCCAGCAGAGCCATTGGTTCACTGTGCCTCTGTCCAGCAGAGCCACTGCAGTGATCCCCGGGGTAAATTTTCTGTTTCCCATCCACTTGTCAAGGTTTCTTTTGAAGAGTGTTAGTGAGGGGCTCTGCCTAATGTAGATTGGAATCCTGTTCCAAAGCATTGGGAGACAGAAATCTATCCCTCCAGCACATCCTATTTATCATTGTGGTGAGGTTTAGATCCCTAGCGTGTGTGGCTCTTGGGGATTTGTTTTTTTTTCCAGGTGGAGCATGTCCATCAATTCTGGGTTGGACATGGCCTTGTAAGTCAGGCAGAGATCACCTCTGAGTAAGCGGTATGCAACCAAGTACAGTTGGAGTTCCTTCAGTCGGGCTGCATAGGGCATATGTTTGAGGCCAGTAATCCTCTTGGTGAGGTACTTCTGTGGTCTTTCCAGCTGTTGCAGGTGTCTTGTAAGGTACATCCCAAATGGGGCGTTGTACTCTATGATAGGTCTGATGAGTGATGAGTAGAGGGGCACAATAACCTCTTTTGTTCTAGATGAAAACCCTCTTGTGATTAGGTGGGCCACATAGAAGGATTTTCTAACCACCTTGGCAATATGATTATCAAAGGAGAGATTACTATCTACTTGGGTCCCCAGATCCCTTATTACATTTTCTGTATTTAGGGGACTACCACGTATGTGGTAGTTCGCAGGTACTTTGTTTTTTAAAGGGGGTAACTATGCACTTTTTGTCATTTAGCTTGAGGCCATGATTTTGACACCAGTTATCCGTCTCAGTGAGACCCTTCTGGAGGATATCTGTATCAGCTGGAGAGTCAATTATGGCCCCCAGTTTGCAGTCATCTGCGAACCTGGTCAGCCATAGTCCTCCTGTGCTTGCCTGTACCTCTGAGAAGCCTATATAGAACAGGAGGGGTCCCAGGACTGAGCCCTGGGGGATGCCACTTGTAACTGGTTTAGAGGTGGACCTAGAGCCTGCAACTCTCACTATGTGGGTTCTATCCGTGAGCCAATTGGCAACCTATCTCATGACGTAGGGGTTTATGTTCAGGCTGGTGAGCTTGTCTATAATACCAGAATCGGGAATGGTATCAAAAGCCTTTGTGAGGTCTAGGTAGGCTGTGTGGACCTCCTTTCCCTCATCTAAAGCCTTGGTAACTGTCTCAAAGAAGTCCACCAGGTTTAGGAGGCATGATCTGCCCTTAACAAATCCAAACTGGATAGCGTCCAATGTTTGAAGGTTCCCAATGTCTCTGTTAATGAATTCAATGATGATGCGCTCCATAACCTTGCAGACCAGGCTAGTCAGGCTTATAGGGTGATAGTTCCCAGGGTCCGTTGTGGCTCCACCTTTGTGGAGTGGGATAACTGTTGCTGTGCGCCACTCTATGAGTACGTAGCCTGTAGAGAGGCTGAGTTTGAACAGTGTGTTTAGGTGAGGGGTTAGTTCATTTTGGAGCTCATGTAAGGCACAGCCTGGGACACCGTCTGGTCCCATTGAAGCTGCATTTTTGGCTTTGGATAGGGCTGTTTTAACTGTGTGTCAGTGATTGCTAGGGCACTACATTCTTCTGGTATGGTTATGGGTCCTTTAGGGGGTGAGAGGGGGGTGATGTTTGCTCTAAACCTGTCTGCCAGAATGTTGGCAATATCAGTCAGTTCAGTGTATTTTGTGCCATTCTGCACTAACTCAGAGCAGATCTGAGAGTTTCCACTTAGGTTCTTGACATAGCTAAAGATCGCTTTGTGGTTATCTTTGGAGTCCTTGGCAATCTTTCTTTCGAAGCTAGCCTTGGATGATTTTATGAGGGATCGTAATTTCTTGCTGATACTAATCAGGGATGTCTTTCTTTCTTGGGATTTTACTCTTTTCTGTACTAGTTTCCTCCTTCTATTGTGTAGCTTGTTTATGGCAGGGGTCCACCAGACTGTTTTTCTTTTCTTGGAGGAGTGAGTCTTGGTTTTGCTTGGGATAGCACAATCCATGTATTCTTGCAGGTGCTCATAGAGTGCCTTTGTAAGGGATTCAGCAGCTTGGACAGCATTGTCCTTTAGCATGAGAGCTGTGAACCTCTCCACCTTGGTCTTACGTAATGTGAAGTTTGCTTTTGAAAAGTTTTTCACTGTAGTTTCCTTGATTGGGGGGTGGGGGCAGAATGTGGATATCCAGAGTGATTAGTCTATGGTCTGATCTAATCAGCGTGGGTTTGACCTCCAGTGTAGAACACCGGTCGCCCATGTTGGTGATGACCAGGTCCAATATGTTGTCACCTCTGGTGAGGGTGTTGACCAGTTGATCCAGGGCATTCCAGTTTATAAATTCTAGGAAGCGTTGGGCAAGGGAGTTAGTACTTGAGTAGCTCTCCAAGTTAATGTTTGGGTAATTGAAATCACCCAATATTAGGGCATTTGGTAGGACCTTCATATTTTCCAGTGTCTCGAGAAATGTGGAATGGGGGTCCTGGGTTATGGTGGGTGATCTTTAGCAAGCTTCAATTTGAATTGCAGTTTTGCCCGTTGTTAGTTGCACTTGGATGATCTCTGAGGCATTGTGCTGTGCCACTAACCTGGAGGTGTGGGTATCCTTGATGAATATGGATACAGCCCCACCTTTTGTGTTTCGGTCCAGATGCTGTGGTCGAAAAGTATGGTATGAGTTATAGCCTGGTAGTGCTGGGGTGCTCTCTGGAGCCTTAAACCAGGTTTCTGTTACTGCACAGATATCGATGTTCTCCATACTGAAGATTGCCTTGAGTGCATGCATTTTGAGGTTTAGACTTCTGGCGTTGAGTAGCATTACCCTCAGTTTTTGGTTACTTGTGCTATTTATGGTGATGAGTTTGCCTTTTGAGCCTTGAATAAAAAAGGCACTATGGGGCAGCAAAAGCCTTGGCCAGTATTCGAAAGCCTAAGGGTGACAGGTGCAAGCCATCTCTTGTGAAGCAACGTGGCTTATCGAGTATGTCATCCCAGGTGGACAGATACTGAATCCCCTTTGAATGACACCAGAAACTTAGCCAATTGTTGAAATTGATAATTTTTTCTTTATACTGTGGCATCATTCTTAGTGAGGGCAGGACGCTACTCAGGGTCAGGGTCATACCGGCCTGGGCTACGTGATCAGAGAGCTTGTCAATGTCTCTTTTCATGTAGTCCAGGGAGGTACATCTCAGGTCATTCACACCAACATGGACAATGACAGAGTCATATTTGTACTTGTTCTGGAGTGACCTAGTGCTTGTGTTATGTGGCGGATCCTGGCACCCGACAGGCAGCTAACTGTAACCTTCTCCTTGTCCAGCCTAGTTAGTGGGACATCAGTGTGCTTGACTATAAAGTCACCTATTACTAGTGTGTTGGGTATGTTATTTTGTCTTAAGGGCTGTGATTGCGTGGCACACTGATTATGTGAAGTATGTGTTTCATGTTTTGTGATGGGGTGTGGAGGTTGCTTGGGTGTCTGCTTTGGAGGTCTCTGTTGCTTTTGCAGATTTGTATTTAAAGCCTCCAAGTATGTGTTTGTTTATTTATGTGTGTTATTTGCCGATGTTGGTTTAGTAGGTCTATGTGAGACTGGTGGTGTGTTGCAAGTATTTTCCTTCTCCTCTTGACTGTCAGTTCCAGTCTTGGGTTGAGAGAGCTTTGCTTCCAGTTTGGCTGCATAATTGCATCTCTCGCATATATTAGTTTTTGGTGGTAGGAGGAGAGGGTTGTCTGTGTACATGAGGCAGTTGTAACATTGCCTCAAAATGCCCATATTCACCAGTTGGACTGGAGAGTACACCTGAAACAGCCCTTTGGACATGCCTGAACAGGTAAAGTGAGCTGTTTTACTGATTTGCTGGTAGGGAGGAATAGAGCGCCTTGTCCTTCTGGACAGTATAGGGGGTCTAGTGCTAGGGTTAATTAATGCTTGCTATGAGTTTTGAGCAAGTGCTGGGCTGTAAAATGAATGGTTTGAGTGCTTAAGTTGAAAGTTTGTCTAGTTCTAAGGGAAAACTTGAAGAGCAGACTTCGTGGAGCCAGGAATAGTTTAACCCTAGCTAACCGACACTGCCCGGTGCACAAAACCACGCAAATGCATTTTTTTATACTAGGGAAATGAAAGAGAGAGAAATTAGCCCAAAATGGCCAATAAACTACTAACTTTTGGGCTACAGCAAACAAGGTGCACAAATTTCAGAAAGAAACAGATCAAATAAGCAGGTACAATAAGCCTTTAACCAGAAATTCCCAGCTCAGAAGGGCAGAATCTAGCCTCTCCTCCTGCAAGAGTGCAGACTACAAACCTTCTTAGTGTAAAATAACTGGCCTGAAGCCCAAGTGCTTAAACCAGAACTAATGCACTTTTAGAATAACAGACACTGAGCCTTCAATCAGCAATTCCCAACTTAGAAGGATGTAAGCTACCTGTCCTGCCACAACAATGCAGTCCACAAACCTTCTTAATGTAAAACAACTGGTTTGAAGCCCGAGTGCTTAAACCAAAAGGCTTAGAATAACAGTTACAATTTAATCAGGCTACTACCAAGCAGTAATAACTGCAGCAGAATAATACAACTGAGTACTTTTAAGAAGAAGCACAAGCAAAATAAGGCAATAAAGTGGGAAGAAACACAATTACAGTAAAAGCAGATGAATAAAGTGCAATTTTTTATATATAACAATAGAAAACAAGCAAACTGATTTAAACAACTTACCCAATTAACCAGTAAAAAAACTCAAAACTGAGCCCTGTTCCAGCAGTCTTCAATCTGACAAGTTCTAACCACACTCCTGCCACTAGGGTGTAGGGGAACCTTCTCCAAAAAAAGATAGCCTGGATTAGTGATCAAGTTATACAAACAAAGCTAGATTCAGCAGGCCTGAATCTAGTCTATGCTACAGCAGACAAGGCGCACCAATATCAGAAAAACAGTTCAAATGAGCAGGCACAGTAAGCCTTTAACCAGAAATTCCTATCTCAGAAGGACAGAATCTAGCCTCTCCTTATGTTTTTAGACCTATTAAAAGATCATTCACTGAAGATCCTACTGGAAACAAGAGGTGATGAATAAGCTGTTATTTCTCTGTCCTTTCCTTTGGTCTGAAACTCTCTTAAAGGAGGGACTTAAGGGACCTAACATCCTTGTTGCCTTCAGCCCCTTGTCCATCAAAACTTGCATTATGTCTTCCTGGCCCTTCCCCCAAAAGACATCATAACCATTGCACTTTTTGAATTACCCCTAACTCTCAACTGCATAGTACCTGCTTGCAACCCTTTACCATCATCCTCTATTTGCAGAGGGCCTTTGCCTGCTTGCCTTGACTCTGCTCTCCAACATCTCTCTTCACTGTGTAGGCCACCACAAATGGAACATGCATGAGAATACCCTACAAACTGACCAATAATGCCTACCTGAATTAAATGTCCATCAAGTCCTAATTCTGCCTGCTTCTTCTTCTTCTTATCTCACTTTGGTGGGATCACATGATCTATCAGTCATGGTCTCTGGCCAGGTATCCACATGCCTGCAGTCCAAACATAAGCACCCACCCACAGCTTTTAATTTCCTAAAAATCTGGTATTACAATAACTAAGTGTTCCCTCCTCTTGATCTGCACCTCCCTTACACTTAAAACATAAGCTAATAAAGGAAACCCTTGTTTGAGATCCTTCTCCAAAACCACAGACATAAAATAAACAAAGACTAAAACCTAACTGTCCCACAACCTATATTTTAACTTTCCTAGTTTCCTCCTCCCCAAGTCAGCCAATGCTGCTGTAAGGCTCTTCGATCCTAGCATTTCTGCTTTAGCAATCCTCTGGATACTCTGCTTCAGTCAACTTTAAAATATCCACAGCCTGACCTCTCCAAATCTTCTGTTTCACCACAGGTATTTGTGCTGTAATAAAAACTCTTTTACTACCCCCCCCATGAATGATGGCACACAGTGCTGCATGACAGTGGGACTCAGTTGTCCTGAATCTTCACCTGTCGCTGAGTCTAAACTATATGGTAATAGTGAAAAACATGCTTCAAGGCCATGATCGTCGCCCTTGTCTACCCTTTCTTGCTCTACTTCAAATAATGTTTGTCATCTGCCTGCTCCACCTACTAACCTGCTGCTTGTAACAGTCCTTGCAGCCTAATCCTACCTGTCTAAATTAACCTTGTAGCAAGCCTATTATGTATCTGCAACACCAACAGACTCCCTGTCAAGTTGTTTTAAACAATTAGCATTAATATTATTGCCAGTAGATGTCTGCAACTCCTCCATTCACACTGTCATATTAATTTCTGACTCTGTATGAGGTGTTCTGCTCTACCATTTTGGCCTCTCATTTATGGTTGCCACTTCCTGCATTATCTCTTCTGACCTTTCATTTGTGGTGTGGGAGACCTCTGTTTTTTTGATTAATGCTGGCCAGATGCTTTCTTGAAGAAAGCCTCTGCCTGTGCTGTAATGGTCTCCCACCTATTCCTTAAATGTGCAACTGACAACATTCTGAAAAAAAAAAATAACATGAGTAATTGCAGCAACAATCCTTCCCCTGTATATATATATATATATATATATATATATATATATATATATATATATATATATATATATATATATGGGTCTACTTCTTTTGACCTAACTTTCATTTGCCTGACACTCATTTGCCTGAGACCAAATGACTGAAATTTCATTTGCCTGACACTTCATTTGCCTGACAAGTATTATTAGCAAGAAAATGGAATATGCCCCCTTCCCCACTGCAGTGCGACCCTGGAGTTAGAATATATAGTTAGGGGGGGCACAGCCCCCCACAATGGGGGGGGGGTGAAGCCCCCCACTTACTTTTCTGTTACTAAGCAATATTACATCAAAAGTTAACAATATCATATGAAATGAAATGGGGGCTTCACCCCCACACCCCCCATTGTGGGGGGCTGTGCCCCCCACCCCTAACTATATATTCTAACTCCAGGGTCACACTGCAGTGGGGAAGGGGGCATATTCCATTTTCTTGCTAATAATACTTGTCAGTCAAATGAAGTGTCAGGCAAATGAAGTGTCAGGCAAATGAAATTTCAGTCAAATGGGGTCAGGCAAATGAGTGTCAGGCAAATGAAAGTTAGGTCAAAAGAAGTAGACCCATATATATATATATATATATATATATATATATATATATATATATATATATATATATATATATATTTTGTGAGCTTGACTAAGTTATCCCTGCTATGTTATAGAGTATGAAAAAGGTTACCCAGCTAGACGGCATATAGTCCAACAATAAAAATGAAAAATCTGAATCAGTCAAGTCAAAAATAATTTGAAAGATCCAAGACACAGAAAAACAGTGGAGAAATAATTCATAAAATCTGCCAAAGAAAATAATGCAGAAAGAATTCCTCCAAAGTCCTCAGCTCTAGTTTTAATATATTTTTTTATTTTAGGTTCTGCTTACAGGATGTGTAATTGCTGCTCAGTGAAATACAGTGGTTAGTGTTGTCACTTACCACTGCCCCTGCCTCCCTCTAAATGGGAGGCGGGGGCTTGCCAGTGTCCTAATTGGTAGGGGTTGTCTTTCAGTGAGGCTGTTTTGTATAGGAGTAAAAAACTGGTTCTGCTATATTTTCTCCAAAACCTTCATCAGATCCAACCCGATCCAAAGAAAAAATAGTACAAGAAACTCTCCATATAGGAAAATCAGGAAATGTCTAAAAGTACTTCAAAAATCTAAACAGTAAGCAGAAAGCATATAGAAACTAAAAAAAAAAAAAAAGCTGACCAAGAAACAAATTAAATAGGCAAAAATGTGAATGCGAAGGGGGTACATAGAACTTCTTATGGTTTAGTTTCCTTAAGCTTAGTATACTGTGAATGGAACAAGGTGTGTTCAGTCCTGTTGTTTTGCACACTTCTGGTCTGATCTGCCACTGTAGTTCTTTTTTCTTGAATATGCTGTTTTTGTTTCCTTCAAAGTCATCCAGGTCCACTTTGTTTAGAATGTGAAGTGGAACTCGTTGTAGCTAGGGTGCTCCGCCAGGTGCCTAGCCAGGGGATTCTTAAGAACTTTAGCTCTAATTTTTGTTATGTGCTGGGATATCCATCTTTTGAGCTTGTTCACTGTTTTGCCTACACAGAAGCTTGAGCGTTTCATGCGGTTTGCTCTGTATACCACTGTTTCAGTTTACAGTCCCTGTAACAGGCGCTCTGAGGTATCATGCATTTGCACTGAGACACCTAAAATGATTGATGTTTCTTATAAGTAAGAATTAGTTACAGTCAGATGGTCCACATTTCTAGGTCCCTTAGCTCTGCTCACTGTCAATCTCCTTACTGCATTCAGGATTGTTCCTGATGTTCTTCCTTTTCGGAGGATGAAAAGGGGGATGGGTGGGAGTATCCTTCTCATTTGTCTATTCTCCATGATCATTACCCAGTTATTAGTGATAGCTTTCCTAATCTCCATGTAGTCCTGGGTGAATGTCAAGGAAATGCTTCTATCTCATTTTGCCTCAAGGTGGTCATGGGCCTTGTCTCTGAATTGTCCGTGGAGTCTGTTTGCAAGTTCAAGGAAGCTCCCTACCTTCTAACTTACCTGAGTAAGCTACAGATCCTTTTCTTTTTCTTCAACATATTTAATTTATTTCTGAGTTATAAGTTTGCACTCCAAAGTCCTCTCAACTCATAAGACAAGCTCACATTATTCTCCAAGAAGGAGCACCCTTCCATCTCTTCATATCTTCCCTCCTTTCTTTTTTATTTCTACCTGTACCTCTATTTGAACATGGGTAACATTGAATGGTGGGAATGAGGGAAGGGGAAGACATCTTCACTTCCCTCAGCATTCCTTCACCCACAATTAACTGCAGCTGTTGGCAAAGCCACCTCCTTTTTTTCTTACCATCACTGGGTCTTTCCTCTCACTCTAAGTAAACCTAACTCCAGTTTCTCCAAACATATACCATTCCTACCTGGCTGCCTACCTATGCAAATCCAAGCTCCCCACCACCACCCTCACCACTCCACATTGCCCTGACTGCCTGCACTTGCTTACAGTTCTCTCTCTTTAAAAAAAAAAAGTATGGATACTTAACTCCCTGTGCTCCAGTAGGCTTATCTAGATGCAATTACCTACTCAACCTAGCACAGTCACTCAGCTCACAGTCAAATTGCTTCTATATATCAACACACCTGCACCAAAGAAAGCAAATTCTCTTTCACCTTAACCTTAAATACCCAAGAACCTTAACATTCTAAATTATCTCACTTCCCTTTGACCAAAAACTTTCCTCATCCCATCAATCTCTAACTCATCAGGAGTTCATAGACAGCAATGTTTCGCCAACTACAGTAGACAAACATTTAATATGAACAATGAGAAGCTTCATGAACAAAAAAAATGTTTCTTAGTATGTACCTTATTAAATCTATGACCAAAGAGTTCCTCAATCAAGATGACCGCACCATAACTCTTACCAAACAGCTGATTGTAAGAGAGGTGACAACCTGTGTTCCACTCATCATTCATGGCAACTCATTCTAATGGTAACGCAGCCAAGTCAGAAATGGTCTCAAGGTGCTTGAATATCAGGAACACAGAACAAAATTTATACCACTTATCAAGCATTTGGATTCAGACTCATCAGTTGAAACGGCCTACATAAAGGATGTAAAAAAGTCTGATTGATCCAATAAGCTATATACTAACCCTGGAGATTTAAAGTTGGTGGGAAGGTAATGCCCCACCCTTGCCATGCCAGAAAAATATGGCAATGGAGGGCTGACAATAGCAGTAAACAGGTTAGCATAACAGATTTAGTGTTTAACTATGTTTGTTACCTATTAATAATCATAAAATAACTAATCTTCACAAGAAGACAGTTTCAAAATGAATAAAAGTAAATGTTTCAGTATAACAGTAGAATCAAAAAGAAACATTCTTCTTCGATGAGTGTTCAAACTTAAAATGATAGTGTGCATGTTAAGTCCTGCAATTCACAGTTACAAATGAAAATTTTAATATAGTTTGAAGTAATGTTTCTCTATTATTACAGACTTTGTAAAGCAAAACAAGAAAACAGATGAAGTATTATTCTTATTGTGATAGAAGAACTCAGCCTCAAAACAGAGCTATGAAGAAACAAAATATATATAGTTTTCGGTCACTCAGATAATCACAAGCAAAGTAAAACACTAAGCACAACAGAAATCCAGCACAATATGCATAAAACAGTTAGCAAATTCCAATGCTGCTTTCTACTGTACAATATAGACAAGTCATAACCCTTAATAGCATTGAGATAACGTAATATCTATTGATAAGGTCAGCTTGTGGCTAGATGACACTAGCAGATTGGTGGCCGGTATAGGGTTAGCTGGTGCACAGGTGCAGGAGATGTGGGAACCCTTGCTCTTTTGGGTAGCAGGGGTAGCATTATGTTTCATTACCATGTGTTCATCTGACAGTGATGGTAGATTGTTCCTCTACTTGTTGAGTTTAACTATGAAATTTTCCTGTGGTTTCTTGACCAACATGGAGGACTTGGCACTTAGTTATGAAATAATCACTGAAATGTTTCAAAAGTTAATTAAAAATAATTAATACTATGCTTAGCACAATCTCACAGATAAGATCAGCTCACATGCTAGGAGCAGAATGGAAAGCCTTTTGACTCAACTTTTGACTGGCCCTTTCTCAAAAAAATGAACATGTCCATCTTTTAATGCATATTACTTCTGACCTTGAGCTGTAATACAATGTCTTTGTGTGTTACAAAAACAGACTTACATATGGGGTAATGTCCATGTACTGCATGCTTTTGCATCCAGTTTCTCCACTATCATATAAAGTATATTTTGAATGGATTATATGGCTAAAAAGTGGTTTATGTTTTTTAATAGTGTGGGAGCTGGGATGATAAATATGGCAAGAAGGAGAAAGGCAGTGACCAAAAATTCTATTTCTGTGTGCCAAAAGTCAAATGATGTAGCAGAATTCAAAGGAAAAGAATTAAACAGCCAAGCTTACTGCACAAGATGAGGTCAGGAGCACTAACCTAAGAAGCTTAAACAAATACATTTTGGAAAAAGTAGGTATGATATACACCAAGCTGCAATCTTCTAATCAGGATTTGGTGAATAAAAGAATAGTGCCTCTCTAAATCAGATAGTAAATGTTAATAAAATGAATTTCATCCTCAAACTTCCAAGCTTACTTACTCTTCCTCCTGGTGATGAAAACAGAATGATGAAGGCATGTATCTATATACTAAATGAGGTTTAACATCAAGAATTCATAGAACACCTTGTTCTTCTCTCACATTGACAGTGCATCACATTATCTAGGTAAATGTATGTCGAATTCAAAAAATGCATGGACATGAGTTCAGGTCTCTATTAGTTATCTGAACTCTGAATGCAAAAACAGTCAGGGGAGGGAACAAAGGCCAGGGAGCAAGAACCAAACAATGATAGTTAGGAGATAAGCGGATGTACTTGTACAATAACTACAAATTAAAGAACCATATGCTCTTCTGATGATGAGTTTTAGTCTCCTTGCAATGCCAAGTTAAATTTAAGGCGATAATTGCATCTTCTGGAATATGTGTTTCAAAGCCCATTTCTGTGTAAAGATGTGTGCAGTGATCTTTTCTGTTATACAACGCTTTCTGTGTAAGGCTACAGTAATGTTTGTTACATAAAAATGTCACATACTTAACAAAATAAAAAAATATACAGCACTTAACTTAGAAGTACTTGAATGAAAAAATAAGCTACATAAAAGTTTTATTTTCAACACAAACACACACAAATGTGCGTACATTCGTGCAAAATGTCATAAAAGCATCAACTCTAGTTGTGGGAAGATATTGATTTGGACATTTCTGTGATTCATTATTTAATAAAACGTAATGCTAGAAAGTTACTAAAACAGAACTGAGTGCAATATAATTTTATCAAGGCAAATACAGCAATATAGGTTGCACCTTAAACATTTAGCAGTAAAAAGATTTACAATAGCCAATATCTTGGCGAGTGAATAAGAAAGCAATAAGGAATATGACTCTAAAATATTATACAGAAGTTTTTCCAATATGATACCAGCAAAGTACTGAACTGTGGACTGCCGGGTCAATTACAAAGAAAAATAAAAAGAGTTTAAAGCATTTTTAAATGTCCTGAAGGTGTCATGAAACTGAAACATAAAGTACATAAACACACACACACACACACACACACACACACACACACACACACACACACACACACACACACACACACACACACAGAACAGGGGATTGATTCACCTCATTGCCTGCTATTAGAAATTTAGCTAGGAAAGAAAGTTCTTTTAAAAGAGTATCATGTTTATATTATACAAATAACATCAAAAACTCTGTTTATGCATATAGACTCATGACACACAGAGTGCCCTCTCCACAGTAACTTGATTAGTCTTGTTTGAAGAAGACCGACTATATGAGAGGCCATAACATGTAGCAAACTAAAAGTATTATCACCATATTGCCGTATAAAATTGCATTAGAAAGTAATGATGCACACACTAAAGTGGTGCAGCCATTTGTTACCGACGTGTATTTAAAATGAGACAGGGATTTGTTGGCGCTGCAGTAATACTATATCTCCGCAGTTTAACAGCCTGCATTTGCTATAGAGATTGGGTTGCATGGAGAGCTGGAAATGAGAACTGAGGATCTGAGCAGAAGATTAGAGATCCACAATATTCAGGTTCTTCAGTCTTACCTTAGACCTCAGACTTGATGGCAAAATACAGACACGCAGAAGCCAGTGCTGGCCCAGTGCTGGCTGCATCCTTTCTGTTTCCTAACATGGCAGTAACTACAAAACCAGGAAAAAATACTTGATGCCCAACATGCAGGTTAGCCTTAGGAGTAACAATCCTTAAAGTAGTCTGCAAAATGTATAAAATGCATTAAAGAACTTAGAGAATAATACCAGAGAGTATTATGATAAGGAAAAAGAAACATAAAGAAACTGAGAAAAATTAAGGCATTACTGTGTTTGGGGTGACATTAAGTACCCACCGACTGTGTTGGTTAGTCGTGCTCAAGCTCACTTGCCCAAAGATTAGTCCAGATATTATTTATAAGGGAGAAGGAAAGAAGTGTGGTACAGTGGTAGTGTTGTTGCCTCACAGCAAGAGGTTCTCCTGTTTGATTCTCGGCTGGAGTGCCTCCTGTGTGGAGTCTGCATGTCCTCCCCACAGTTGAGTGGCCTCTGAAAGACATGTGTGAATGGGTGTGCCTTTGCTGAAGGGTGGGCATTGGGCTGGCAACTTGGCACCATAAAAATTGACTGCCAATCATTAGCGGGCTGGAGTTCCACTGTGGCAACCCCTAACTGGGAAAAGCTGAAAAGACAAACAAGTAAAGGAGAAATGTATTTATCTGTCTTTGTTTACTGGGAGAGTCTGACTGGGTAATACCCATTTTCAGTGGAGGGCCATGGAGAAAAGCTCCACTTGTATACATTGCATTATACTTCATTCCAGTTAAACACAGAGTATTTCTATTTCTATTTACATTTATACACATACAGTAGTACATTTAGACATTCTAAGATTTTACAGAAATTACTAAGGAAAAAGCCCATGTGCAACTTAGTGGGTTGTACAGGCAGCAGTTATGTATAAAAAATGTTTTGTGATTTAAGTGAGAGGTTGAGGGTATCCTGTTTAAGGAGAGTATTTGGGGATTATTGTTCAGTGAGCACAAAGTCTTAACCTGGTGATGAGCATGTGCAGGACTTAGGATTGGTTAAGATGTTGTTTAAGCAGTTGTTTAAAATTTTTGAGTGTGTTGGAGAGTTTTATTTGTGTGGGGATACTATTCCAGAGTTTAACAATGTAATGGGAGTAGAGGGAGTCTCCTGCAACATTATTTGACTTATTTGTGAATAGTAAATAGTTGTTACTAGAACAGAGGTTCCTTGCTGGACAGTAGGGTAGTAATATGTTTTGCATTTCAGGGCATTTTTTTGGATGATGAAAGAGTTTGTGTGCTGTAGTTAGTTATGAATATGTTAGGTAGTTCTACAGTTCAAGTCAGTTTAATTGCTGTAAGCTATAACAATGATGGGTCCTATCAGGGAGATTGGTAGCAAATTTAGCTATTTTATTGCAGCAGGAGGCAAGTTTCTTTCTCTGAGTATTGTTTAAGCTTGTTAGGATAGGAGCAGCTTATAAGAGAGTTGGCAATGATAAGGTGGTAACTGTAAGGTATCCATTTATTCTATAAAGGGAGTCCAGTCTCTGGTGTGTAGATTTAATGGTGCGCAGCATATGCCGGTCATATTTGTGATTGTTATCTATTGTTATCTATTACAATGCCTAGATGTTTACTGTGAGTTACAGTTTCAATGACAGTTTATTCGCTGACTTTATGATAAAAGACTGTTTTTGATTTTGTCTACTTTGTGAGGTAAAATGCATTCATTTAGTTTTCTTGGGGTTGAGTAGGAAGTTTGATTCTTTTAGCCAAGTTTCTGCAGAGGAGAAGGATTTTTTGGTAATGTCTTGGAGCTTATTTATTGTTGAGGTAACACATATTAATGCTGAATCATCTGTATACTGAACTAAACTAGCAAGGTGAGTGAACATGTACAGGTTATTAATAAATATATTAAATAGGATAGAACACAGGATAGAGCCATGAGAGACACCTGTGGTATGTGGTTGAAAGGATGGGTAGGTTTGTTGCCATTTAATGGCTTTTTGCCTTCCAGATAGGTAACTAAGAAACCACAACAAGGAGTATTGTGAAAGTCCTATTGAGGAGAGTTGAATGAGCAGTTACTGGTGCAAGACTGTATATCAAATACCTTTGACAAGTCCTAGAACATGGTGGACACAAACAGACCATTGCTTCTATGTTGGTTTATTATATTGGAAATTTGTAGGATATTAATATAATGAGGGAAATAAAAAATGTAAAAGAAGAAATAAAAAGAATACAAGAGAAAATTATGAGTATTGTAGTACAGTATTTGAAAATATGAGTAAAAAGAAGGAACATAAGAGAGAGAATGTAAGAAAACAAAAATCCATTATTTGTTACGGAATAATTTGAAAAACAAATTACTATTAGTGAATTGTATGAAGTTCTCAGGAAATTATATTTTAATTTGGTATCATGTCCAGAAGGTGTAGAGTCTGGAATGTACAAGAAATCAATGGTTTGGCAGAGTATTTTGTAAATGCACTGAATTAATGGTTGAAGGAAGTATTTGTTTATGTAGTGGATTATTAAAATTTATATGGATGAAATATAAGAATAATGAAATAAAAAATTGGAGACCCATCAATCTAAATAACACAGATTATACTTTTTATGAGAATAATACAGAAGAGAATGGAAGGAATGGTGAGGGATGTTATTGAAGAAAGTAGACATGGTATAAAAGGGAAAGAATGTCAAGAATTGTTATTGGTTGTGAGTGAAATTTTGGCTAATATAATTAAAAGGGAGGATATGAAACTTATGACCGGTGATATTAGCAAGGTATTTGATACAGCAGAACATGATGCTTTGTGGGATGTTATGGAAAAGTATGGATTAGGTAATACAATTAGGAAAGTGTATATGTCAGCATATCAGGAGAATAGAATGAGAGTGTTAATGAACTGTTAGCTGAGTAAAGAAATATGCATGAATTACAGTACAAAACAAGGATGTCCCATGAGTGGAATATTTGCATCAGTAATGAATGTGATAGTGAGTGAAGTAGCTTATAAAATGACAAATGCTTGATATATGATGCAAAAGGAGGTGTTGATTTTAATAGTTTTGACATATGCAGATGATATAATTTTTGTTGCTAAAAACAAAATATGGATGAGGGAAGTGTTGGTTTGTCTGAATGGATGTTTACAGGAAATAGGAATGACCTTGAATAAAGCTAAAAGTAAGGGTTTGCATGATGTCATGAAAATTGGGGCTGTATATTTTTCAAAGAATGAAGCGGTTTTGCTTGGGATAAAATTTGGGAAAGTGATGTAGTTATTAGGCAATGGGAGGTTTTTTATAAAATAAATGAAAGAAATATATCTCCTGTAGAGGAGGTATAGATTAGCATTCAGGAAAAGGTTTACATGTTAAATGCTGTGTTATTGGGAAAATAGCATACATGTCAAATGTTTATATAATCCCAGAAAAATATTAAATGGAAATTGTGCAGTTGTTTTTTTTCTTTCATCTGGGGTTCAAGATTAAATCCAAGAAAAAGAGGTGCACTGTGTGTGAGTAAAGATGAAGGAGGATCTGGGTAACTAAATCCAGTTGTTTATTCTGCTTCTTTAAACTTGAGTATTAAAGTGGGTAAAGAAAAAAAAAAACGAATAATTAATAGTGGGAATGTTTAAATATAAGTAAAAATGTTCTGGAAGATGGTGAGAATAAAAAAAGAGAAAAAGAATATGTAAATGAAGAAATGAAAATGTATTAGGAAAAATGTTATTACAGAAAATAAAAATTGACGAAGGGTGTAGTATAATAATTTGATGAAACAATATTATTATGTGAATCCGTGAGAAATTAAAATATTGTGTTTGTTTGTTGGGAGGAAGAAACAACAGAGCATGATTATTTTGAAATGTAAAAGACTGGTGAAACTCTAGAAAATACCCCTGAAGAAAATTGTTTTTGAGAATATTAATGACATAATATAGATATTAATATGACTATGTATGGATATTATAAGAACAAGAAGAAAGAATATGTGAGAAGGGTAGATAAGAATTTATATTATGTAATATGGGTTATTTGGAATGAAAAACTAAGGGGGAAGTTCAATGAAGACTATATGATTTTTTTTTGTGTACACATCATGGCCCGATACATGTACAAGAGCGAACATGTTTAGACTCAGCAAGAGCCGCTTAGTGGCAAACACACACGTGCAAACACGGAAAATTCTGTGGAATACAAATCACCTCATAAGCAGGTGAATCTTATGCAAATATGGCAGGTTCAGTGATCCAGCAAGCAGAAAGGCATCTGTGTAGGCTCCGTGTCAGTGTCCATAGTGTACACTGAATTTTTCCATGTACAGGAGCCTACACAGACAGAAGGGGATGTAAAAATGCAGAATTATGGACATACCTTCCCTGAAAATGTTATACCACATACAGATATGAGTAAAATTATTATTGTGGATGTGACAAGGACAAAGGGAATAAGTTAAATTAATAATTTTTTTAATAATCTCGGCATGTTTGCACTTTGTGCGGCTGTGCACAAACATGCTTAATAGAAAAAAAAGAGGAAATAAAAGCATTTTTTAATATTTGTCAAAAATGTATTATAGGTCCTTGCATCAGGTCTGTACAATTGTCCATTGGTGCTTTTGCCCAGGTCATATGACTATGAACTGTGTAGTTTCCAGGCTGTCAGCACAGATATGTATGCAAATGAAGTGCATGTCTTAAGTAGCAAAAAAGGAGTAAGAGTGTCCACATATCCACTTTGTGTAGGCTATCACACTACGTTGATATTTCTAGTGGATGTGGATGACATCAAGGGGGGTGTGTCCTGTTACTTCTCAGATATTTTAAGCTCTGGTGCATGTGTTTGCATGGCATGCTGCATAACAGAGCATGTTCACATGGAAAGACCACCCAGGTGACAATGATGACATAGGCAGAAAGTCATTAAAACCAGATATATTCAATTATTAATTTTTACTTTTGTATAAGCTATGCTGCTCGATGCGGTGTATAGCACTGTGTTGTGCACTAAAGTAAGGCCGTTAAATGATGCTAATTACATGTTAGGCAGGTGAAATGCAAGTGTGCATATACCCTACATTCTGATTTTCCCCAATACTCTGGACCATTGGAGTACAGACTTGGGAATTTTAACTGAGATAACACTAGGGGCTTCTGCAGGTCTGCTACATCTGTATGTGATAGATGCTGAAGTCAGTACTGCTGGTGCTGCTGACAATAGACTTAGGCAGAGATGGAGAAGAGTGTTCAAGCCCAGGGTAACCTTCCAGGAGCTACATGAGCTGGAGATTGTACAGCACTACAGGGTGGACAGGGACATACTACAAAAACTCACTGAGCTCTGCCACCCTCAACTCAGACCCAGAGCCAACAGAGGAGAACCTATCCCAGAGGAAACAAAGGTATGTGTAGCCCTTAGGATACTAGCTACAGGTACTTTTCAAAGACCAAGTGGGGACATGAATGGGATATCACAAGCATCTGCATCCAGGATACTCCACCAGTTCCTGGATACTATGCTACTACATGCCAGTGAGCACATATCTTTTCCCCTCTCCCCTGAGGTGAAGGCTAGAAATATGCGACAGTTCTACCATGTAGCACACTACCTTGAAGGACTGGGTGTCATAGATTGCACTCATGTACACATTAAGGCACCACCTGGTGAGGAGGGTAGAATCTATGTTAACCGCAAGGGGTACCACTCCATCAACTGCAAGGTTATGTGCAATGCCCAGGGGATTATTCAAAATGTGTATGCTGGCAGCCCTGACAGTTATCACGATTCCCATAACTGACAGACATCACAGCTGTACCAGATGTTGGCTGGGGGGGGGCATCCAAACAGCCTTTTATTGGGGGATGCTGGCTATACCCTGGAACCATGGATGATGACACTTATCAGACATGCACGCACACCCATGGATGAATGCCATAATGAGGAACACACATAAACTAGGAGCATTATAGAGCATGTGTTTTGGCTTCTGAAGTCACGGTTCTGGTGCCTAGATATATCTGGTAGAGCCCTGCTGTACTCTGCAGCCACATGTGCACATATATTCACAGTATGTGCTATGCTACATAATCTGATCCTGTGGAAACAACTGCAGCAAGATAAGCAAAGGGAAGAGATACTCAGCCCCCACCAGTGCCTAGGTCACCACAGCCGCAGTCACAGGAGGCCTTGGAGGAGGAACCCCCTGCTTATTTCCCTGTAGGAAGATGTAGGCATGCTCAATATGCCCTGGCTTTGGCTAAAAGACAAAGCATAGCACATTCACTGACAACCTAGGGACCTAGGGACTGACACCTTACTCTTACTTACAGACAATAATTAAAATTGATGGCAGGCAACCCACACAACTTGTACCTATCCATGTATTGGCTGTGTAATGCCTGCATCAAACAGAGTCAGTCCTAAGCTATAGTTGTGTCAACTGCTGCATTTTCAAGTTAAGTCCATAAACTACACAATTCTCATAAGAATTACTGTGCTATTGCATTGTATGTATGGATCTGCTACATTTATGCAAGTAAATATAGTGGGCTACTTGGACAGAAATGATATCCACATGGGACTACAGATACCCATTCCACTATCATGTTTCCATTACTATTCACTAGGCCTCACGCATGGAATATTCATGCAGTCCTACTGCAACAGATTACTGGTACATCAGTCAAGTGAGATGTTAGACAGTGGGGTTACATGATAGTCAGACTATTGTGTATCCCAGCAGAACATGCGGTGTAGTTTCCCCACCTCCAACACAGCAGTGTTCCCTTGCAACTGCTATAACAGTACCTCATCAATGGTATATAGGTTCATAGGTTCATAGGTAGATACTAGGTAATCTACCCTAGGGCATTTATAAGCCTAGCCAGAGTGTATTTGGCTTCCGCCTCCATATTACATTAGCCTACTGTGCCTCTGTAAAGTAGGTCACAGAAGGTATCCTTTTAAGATTAGTTTACTGTGCCTCTGTCTAGCAGGGACACAGGAGAGATCCCAGGGGTGAATTTGCGATTTCCCATCCACGCGTCCAAATTTCGCTTGAAGAGGGTCAGCAAGGGGCTATGTCTAACATGAATTGGGATTTTATTCCAGAGTGACGGGAGCTTCTGGGAAATGAATCTGTCCCTCCAGCATATCCTATTTATTTTTGTGCTGAGGTTTAGGTCCCTGGAGTGTGCAGCTCTAAGGAACTTGGATTTTTTTGAGGTGGAGCATGTCCATTAATTCTGGGTTTGACATGGCTTTGTACATCAGGCATAGATCTCCTCTGAGTAGGGGGTAAGCAACTGAGTAGAGCTGGAGTTTCTTTAGTTGAGCTGCATAGGACATCTGTTTGTAGCCCATGATCCTCTTTGTGAGGTACTTTTGGGGTCTCTCCAGTTGCTGCAGGTGTCAGGTAAGGTACATCCCAAAAGGGGCATTGTATTCAATTATGGGCCTGATGAGTGACGAGTAGAGGGGCACAATGACCTCTCTTGATCTAGATGCGAACCCTTTCGTGATAAGGTGGGCTATATAGAAGGTCTTTCTAACCACTTTGGCAATGTGATCATCAAAGGAGAGATTACTATCTACGTTGGTCCCCAAATCTCTAATTACTTCTTCTGTACTTAATGGATTACCAGCTATGTGGTAATTTGTGGGCACCTTGTTTTTCCCAAAGGGGATGACTATGCACTTTTTAGCATTTAGCTTGAGGCCATGGCTCTGGCACCAAGCATCCATCTCTGTGAGACCCTTTTGGAGGATGCTTGTGTCAGCTGGAGATTCGATTATGGCCCCCAGTTTGCAGTCATCTGCGAACTTTGTCAGCCATAATCCCCCTGTGTTAGCCTGAACCTCAGAAAAGTATATACCGAACAAGAGAGGTCCCAGAACTGAGCCCTATGGGATGCCACTTGTAACTGGTTTGGATTCGGACATGGCACCTGCGATTCTGACCATGTGGGTTCTATCTCTGAGCCAGTTTGCAACCCATCTTGTGATATAGGGGTTGATATTTAAGCTGGTAAGCTTATTTATGATGCGCGAGTGGGGTATTGTGTCGAAGGCTTTTGCGAGGTCCAGGTAGGCTGTGTGGACTACCTTGCCCTCATCTATGGCTTTGGTAACTGTTTCAAAGAAATCAACTATGTTTAAGAGGCAAGATCTGCCCTTAACAAAGCTGAATTGGGTAGGGTCCAGTGTCTGGAGGCTCCCAATGTCTTTGTTTATGAGTTTCATGATAATATGCTCCATAGCTTTACAGACCAGACTAGTCAGGCTTATGGGGCGATAGTTTCCAGGGTCCGTTGTGGCACCACCTTTGTGGAGTGGGACCACTGTAGCTGTATGCCATTCTTTGGGTACATATCCTGTAGTAAGGCTAAGTTAGAACAGTGACTTAATGTGAGGGTTCAGTTCTTCTTGGAGCTCGTGTAAGACACAGCCTGGGACACCATCCAGTCCCATAGATGCTGTGTTTTTTGCTTTGGAGAGGGCAGCTTTCACCTGTGCATCTGTGATGTCAGGGAGGTTACACTCAGTTGGGATAGGCATTTGCTCCTTTGGGGGGGAAGGGGGGGGGGAATTTTGCGCTGAATCTGTCTGCCAGGATGTTGGCTATGTCTGTAGGTTCGGTATATTTTGTACAGTTATGCAACAATTCAGAGCATATCTGGGAGTTTCCGCCCATTTTCCTGACATAACTAAAGAAGGCCTTGTGATTATCTTTAGTGTCTAGGGCAATCTTTCTTTCGAAACTGGCCTTTGATGATTTTATGAGGGATCGAAGTTTCTTGCTAATACTGATCAGAGATGCCTTCCCTTTTTGTTATTTTGCTCTGTCATGTAGTAGCTTCCTCCTTCTGTTGTATAGCTTATTTATGGCCGGGGTCCACCAGACCGGTCTCCTGTTTTTGGAGGAGTGAATCTTGGTTTTATTTGGGATAGCACGATCCATGCATTCCTGCAGGTGCTCATAGAATGCATTTGTAAAGGATTCTGTGGATTGGGCTGTATTATCCTCTGGCCCAGGGGCTTAGAAGGATTCCACCTCAGTCTTGAGAAGTGCAAAGTTGGCTTTTGAGAAATTCTTTACAGTGATTTCCTTGGCTGGGGGTGGGGATGGGATATGGATGTCCAGGGAAATTTGTTTATGGTCTGATCTTACCAATGATGGGTTTACCTTTGGTGTGGAACATAGAGTCCCCATGTTGGTGATGACCAGGTCCAATATGTTGTTCCCTCTTGTGGGAGTGGTGACCAGTTGTTCCATTGTGTTAGAGTTTATAAATTCAAGGAACCATTGGGCGAAGGTGTTTGGGCTTGAGTAGTTTTCCCAGTCAATGTTTGGGTAGTTGGAGTCACCCAATAACATAGTGTTTGGAGAGACCTTCATATTCTCCAGTGTTCTCAGGAATGCCAAGTGGGGTTCCTGTAATAGGGAGGCTGTTCTGTAGCAGGCTACAAACTGAAAGTCAGTTTTGCCCGCTGTTAGTTGCACATGGATGGTTTCCGATGCTTTGTGCAGTGCCACTAACCTGGAGGTGTAGGTATCTTTGATGAATATAGATACTCCCCCTCCTTTTGTGCTTTGGTCCGAGTTTTGGGGCCAAAACGCATGGTATGAGTTATAACCTGGTAGTGCTGGGGTGCTCTCAGGAGCCTTGAACCAGGTTTCTGTTACTGCACAGGCATCGATTTTCTCCATACTGAGGAGAGTCTCGAGTGCGTGCATCTTGAGGTTTAGACTTCTGGCATTGAGTAGCATTACCTTTAGTTTTTTTATCTTTGGGTTGTCTATGGAGGTGGGTTTGTCCTTTGAGCCTTGCTTAAAAAAGGCACTATGGGGGTGGCAAGTGCCTTGGTTAGTATACGAAAGCCTAAGGGTGACAGGTGCAAGCCGTCCCTAGTGAAGCAACGTGGCTTGTCGAGCATGTCATCCCAGGCTGACAGACACGGGATCCCCTTTGAATGACACCAATACTTTAGCCAATTGTTGAAACTGATCATTTTGTCTTTATACTGAGGCATCATTCTTGGTGAGGGCAAGATGCTATTCAAGGTCAGGGTCATACCAGCCTGGGCTACATGGTCAGAGAGCTCCTCTATGTCTCTTTTCATGTAGTCCAGGAAGGTACGTCTCAGGTCATTCACACCAGCATGGACAATGACGGAGTCATATTTGTACTTGCTTTGGAGTGACCTGAGTGCTTGCTTTATGTGGTGGATCCTGGCACCCAACAGGCAGCTTACAGTGACCTTCTCCTTGTTCATTCTGGTGAGCAGGATGTCAGTGTGCCGGACAATAGAGTCCCCTATAACAAGTGTATTTGGTGTGTTGTTTGGCCTTAAGGGCTGTGACTGTGAGGCACACTGATTTTGTGAGATGTGTGATTTGTGGGTATTGTTGAGGGGTGGTTGTTGCTTGGATATCTGCTTAGGAGGTCTTTGCTGTTTAGGCAGATTTTTATTTAGAGCCTCAGAGTATGTTTTTGTGTGTTTATGTGTTGGGTATGCAGATGCAATAGGTCTGTGTGAGACTGGATTTGTGATGTGGGTGGTTACCTTTTCCTCCTGACTGACTGTGCCAGTCTTGGGTTGAGAGATCTCTGCCTCCAGTTTGGCTGTGTAACTGCATCTCTCACATGTATTAGAGTTTGTTGGAAGGAGGAGAGGGTTGTCTATGTACATAAGGCAATTGTAACATTGCCTCAAAATTCCCAGATTCACCAGCTGGACTGGAGAATAACCTTGAACCTGACCCTTGGACATACCAGATTAGTATAGGGAACTGTTTTTTACTGATCAGATTAGGGAAGGAAACTGATTTTTCACTTGATTAGGAAGGACCAATCGGGAGTCTAATATTTATGAGAAGTCAAGGAGGGTGTAGTGTTTTAGTTAGTTAGTTTTCCTTATAAGAGCTGAGCAAGTGCAAGGCTTTAGAAAGAGAATAGAGTGATTACTTTGAGAGTTTGAACAGTTCTAAGGGAAAAAGTGAAGAGCAGACTTTGTGGAGCCAGGAATAGTTTAAACCTGTTTAGGCGGCGATGCCCGATGCTGCTCAGTGCGCAAAACTGTGCAAAAAGAGAGTTATAGGGTTTTAAGAGAGAGAGATCAAGGAGTTTAGAATTGACCCAAAATGGCCAATAAAACTACAGCTTCTAGGTAGTAACCACTCCTCCAGGGACAGGCAGGCTGTTCAGTGTTAACCACTCCCACTGGTGAACACAGAGACTTCCCTTTAGCCCAAGCAAGCACTGGCCTTCTAGAAACTTCCAAACAGTTCAGAACAGCAAATCTGTAACTGAACTTTCTTAACTTTCAGAAAGTGGGAATAAAGCAAGATTTTTTTTTTCTTTTTGTTGTAGTTTAAAGGTAGCATAGATACACAAGCAGCAAAATAATCACAACAGTGCAATAAATGACCCCACACTTGATTGCTAGGCAAAAATCAGGTAAAATGCAGTTTTTAGAGAAAAAAAAACGATTTTAAATTAAGTGCGACACAGGAAATGCATTAAACAGGCTCTAGATGTGTTTCAAGTACTGTTACTGTTACAGATATAAACTTTAGCAAGCCGGAAAATGCCAAAAAGTAGGCAGCAAAGCAGTAAAACTTAACAAAAAATCAGAAGAAAATACTTAAAATCACAAAAGTGGCTCCTTTTCTTCTCTCAGCATTTTCTCCCCTTGGTAGGTGCTTCAGCAACAACTAGCAAGCCTGAAAAGATGCCAAAACCACGAGGCAGCCTGGTTTTAAGACAGACAGACCAAGGAGTTTAGAATTGACCCAAAATGGCCAAGAAAACGACAGCTTCTAGGTAGTAACCACTCCTCCAGGGACAGGCAGGCTGTTCAGTGTTAACCACTCCCACTGGTGAACACAGAGACTTCCCTTTAGCCCAAGCAAGCACTGGCCTTCTAGAAACCTCCAAACAGTTCAGAACAGCAAATCTGTAGCTGAACTTTCTTAACTTTCAGAAAGTGGGAAAAAAGCAAGATTTTTTTTTTTTTTTTCTTTTTGTTGTAGTTTAAAGGTAGCAGAGATACACAATTAGCAAAATAATCACAACATTGCAATAAATGACCCCATACTTGAGTGCTAGGCCAAAATCAGGTAAAATGCAGTTTTTAGAGAAAAAAACGATTTAAAACTAAATGCAACACAGTAAATGCAGTAAACAGGCTCTAGATGTGTTTCAAGTACTGTTACTGTTACAGATATAAACTTTAGCAAGCCAGAAAATGCCAAAAAGTAGGCAGCAAAGCAGTAAAACTTAACAAAAAATCAGAAGAAAATACTTAAAATCACAAAAGTGGCTCATTTTCTTCTCTCAGCATTTTCTCCCCTTGGTAGGTGCTTCAGCAACAACTAGCAAGCCTGAAAAGATGCCAAAACCATGAGGCAGCCTGGTGTTAAGAGAGACAGATCAAGGAGTTTAGAACTGACCCAAAATGGCCAATAAAACTACAACTTCTAGGTAGTAACCACTCCTCCAGGGACAGGCAGGCTGTTCAGTGTTAACCACTCCCACTGATGAACACAGAGACTTCCCTTTAGCCCAATCAAGCACTGGCCTTCTAGAAACTTCCAAACAGCTCAGAACAGCAAATCTATAACTGAACTTTCTTAACTTTCAGAAAGTGGGAAAAAAAGCAAGATTTTTTTTCTTTTTGTTGTAGTTTAAAGTTAGCATAGATACACAAGCAGCAAAATAATCACAACAGTGCAATAAATGACCCCACACTTGAGTGCTAGGCCAAAATCAGGTAAAATGCAGTTTTTAGAGAAAAAAACGATTTTAAATTAAGTGCAACACAGGAAATGCATTAAACAGGCTCTAGATGTGTTTCAAGTACTGTTACTGTTACAGATATAAACTTTAGCAAGCCAGAAAATGCCAAAAAGTAGGCAGCAAAGCAGTAAAACTTAACAAAAAATCAGAAGAAAATACTTAAAATCACAAAAATGGCTCCTTTTTTTCTCTCAGCGTTTTCTCCCCTTGGTAGGTGCTTCAGCAACAACTAGCAAGCCTGAAAAGACGTCAAAACCATGAGGCAGCCTGGTTTTAAGACAGACAGATCAAGGAGTTTAGAATTGACCCAAAATGGCCAAGAAAACTACAGCTTCTAGGTAGTAACCACTCCTCCAGGGACAGGCAGGCTGTTCAGTGTTAACCACTCCCACTGGTGAACACAGAGACTTCCCTTTAGCCCAAGCAAGCACTGGCCTTCTAGAAACCTCCAAACAGTTCAGAACAGCAAATCTATAGCTGAACTTTCTTAACTTTCAGAAAGTGGGAAAAAAGCAAGATTTTTTTGTTTTTTTTCTTTTTGTTGTAGCTTAAAGGTAGCAGAGATACACAATTAGCAAAATAATCACAACATTGCAATAAATGACCTCAGACTTGAGTGCTAGGCCAAAATCAGGTAAAATGCAGTTTTTAGAGAAAAAAACTATTTTAAACTAAGTGCAACACAGGAAATGCAGTAAACAGGCTGTAGATGTGTCCCAAGTACTGTTACTGTTACAGATATAAACTTTAGCAAGCCAGAAAATGCCAAAAAGTAGGTGGCAAAGCAGTAAAACTTAACAAAAAATCAGAAGAAAATACTTAAAATCACAAAAGTGGCTCCTTTTCTTCTCTCAGCGTTTTCTCCCCTTGGTAGGTGCTTCAGCAACAACTAGCAAGCCTGAAAAGATGCCAAAACCACGAGGCAGCCTGGTTTTAAGAGAGACAGATCAAGGAGTTTAGAATTGACCCAAAATGGCCAATAAAAATACAGCTTCTAGGTAGTAACCACTCTTCCAGGGACAGGCAGGTTGTTCAGTGTTAACCACTCCCACTGGTGAACACAGAGACTTCCCTTTAGCCCAATCAAGCACTGGCCTTCTAGAACCTTCCAAACAGCTCAGAAGAGCAAATCTGTAACTGAACTTTCTTAACTTTCAGAAAGTGAGAAAAAAGCAAGATTTTTTTTTCTTTTTGTTGTAGTTTAAAGGTAGCAGAGTTACACAAGCAGCAAAATAATCACAACAGTGCAATAAATGATCCCACACTTGACTGCTAGGCCAAAATCAGGTAAAATGCAGTTTTTAGAGAAAAAAAGATTTTAAATTAAGTGCAACACAGGAAATGCAGTAAACAGGCTCTAGATGTGTTCCAAGTACTGTTACTGTTACAGATATAGGGCAGGATTCACAAAGGCTTGCACGGAGTGTAAGAGACGTGTAACACTCCATGCAAGCCTCATGATCCAGGAACAGCCCTAAACTCCGTGTAAGAGACCAGCTAAAACGTCTCTTACACGGACTGGGCATGGACATGCTAAATACCTCACTTGCAGCCAAAAGGTATGCAAATGAGGTATATTAGCGATCCACGAAGCAGAAACCAGCCTGTGTAAGAGACATTTTAGCTGCAGAAATGTACTCAGTTGACAACTGAGTACGTTTTTGCAAATTCCACAATGGAGCCATGTCAGCTCCAAATAAAGGGTGCATATGTGTCAGGCAGCATGCA
>NC_056730.1:71224314-71262575 GCF_019279795.1 Protopterus annectens
GGTAACCCTAAACACTAGAGAGCTTGACCATAATGAAAGAAGGCCCTCCAGTGCATTTGTTCTCCCGAGTCCTCCTTTTAGGAACAGGCTGTTGAATTCTCCCAAGCAATCAAAACAGACCAGAAAAGGGAGGAATATTAAGAAAAATTAATTGGGACTTTTTTTGCTGACTATTTAGAGAACAACAATGATTGTTGCAAAACTATGTATGACGGCTTCAAGTGTTTATAGTTACCTTGAACTAGGTAGTCCACGTGTTTTGCTTCTTTAAAAAAAGGTTTAAGTTTGTGCCTGTCTTTATAGACAGATTTGCTTCCTGTGTTCTGTTTTTATCTCTGCTGATGCTTTTATTGAAGGTGAAGCCCTTAGAAATTAAACTATACTTGTTTATTCACCTGTGCTGTTTCCAGTCTGTTCATTTCAGTTCTGGTCTGCTGGAGGAGTCTGGTGGTTTGTTTCTTTTGCCATTGGAGTTTTGTCCACAAGCCTGTCAAATCTCCTGGGTATTATATGTAGTTATACCATGTGGCTAGGGCTTGGAACTCCTTACATTTATCAATCAGGTCAACACTCTCCCTCCCATGCTTCAAAATCATTCTGAAAGACTTCCTAGCCAAAAGTGGCCCAGTTCTTGTTCAACACCCGGATAAACTATATCCTTAAATGTGTACAAATGCCTGTTCATACCTTACACCTCCTTACTCTCCCTTCTTCATTCACTTCCTTCTATGTTTCTCTCCACTGGCTTTATCTTGCTTCATATTGTAATTCCTATTTGTATTATGCTAACTTACCTTTAATTTCTCAATGTACTGGCTCAAATTTCTATACATATTAAATAATTTTCATATAACTTGTATCTATTTGTTAACCAATGTTTTCATGTTATGTCTAATTTGGTATAATTATTTAAACTGTAGATGTTTTGTATTATTTTTAAAGACTGTATTGTTCTTAAAATGTTTGTAATACTTTAGAGCTTTTCTCTCCAGGGCCTTCACTGAAAATGGACTCCTATCCAGTTGAACTTTCAGCAGTAATCGAATGCAAGTAAATAAATAAACTTCCCTTTCAGGTAACTAGTCAAAGATAAGCATAACCTGGCCAGTGGGGGTTCAGGACTGAGCTCAGCAGGCTGCTGGCCAGGGTTAAGTATGTTATGGCCAGTGGTGATGCGGGTTTTAAAGTCAGTGGCCAGTGAATAATTGGGAAGTCAGGCTTTGAAAACATAAATATGGAACCAATCCATTTATGATATCAGATCCTAGTGAGGTCATAAGAGGTAGCCTGTGATGGAAGGTGCCCACCGAGAGACCATCACCAGCTTGCTAGAAGACAACATTGAAGACATTTCTGCATATAAAAATAGTAAACTTGTAACTTCCTCAGGGGTTTAGCCTTGATAGAATAATGGACTCATTAAGGATGGGACATCCTGGAAATTAAGAAAACTAAATACAAAATGGGGCATCTACTCTCAAAAATGGACCATCATGCTACAAAGGGTGGTTCATTGCTTGTTTGCCAGTGTGTGGTTTTAATGCAAGGAAAAGAAAACATGAGTTGCAGGGAGATTAGCATAGGAACCAGCCTGTCATCACATAGTGAGGGGAAGGCTGAAGCTGAGAGACCTGTATGGAGTTGTGAAAAATTGAGTTGTAATCAGGAAGGGGGTTAAGGTTTGAAGCCAGGGTGTTCTACAGCTGTGTTCATCTAGAAATGAAAGAAATAGATAAAGATAAGTGTGCGGGGGGATTTAGTTGATGTTGGAAAGTAATGCTAGAAGAATATACTTGTAGTAAAAATCCAGGGGAAAGTAATGCCAGAAGTTGATACCAGGGAAAAATATTGCCAGAAGTAGATAAGTCAAGCTGGGAAGAGGGGTTGACTTTGTGTGTGAGTTGGGGTGGGAAGCTGTTGTCGAGTAACGCTGGGAATTGTGTCATTAAAGATCCAGGGGAAATGAGGGAAAAATCTCACTGGTGAGATTTTTATGTATAAGGTTGCTTTTAAGATAGTTACTGTTTAATTGCTTTATTAAGACAATTTTTTGATTGGTGAGCACTAAACGAGGCACTTTTTGTAAAATGAGAACTGTTTAGTTGTACAATAGCTCTAATGAAGTCCCTACTTCAGATGGACGAAAGCTCAAAACTATCATATAGATAACTATTTATTGTTAAAGATTAACGAACTGTACCCACCACGTTTCTGCAAATACTGATACTACTGAGGGTTTCTGGACATCCTCACTAATTGTATAATTTACTTTTTATCTATGTTTGGGAATTTCTTTTTGGATAACTTATAGTCTATGTGTTGGCCATTGCTCAACATTGTTGTGTTTAGAAGTATTGGGTTGAGCACCCTAGTTTTTGTTTACCATTGTATTTTTCTCATGTGGAGTCTTACAAGTGGTATAATAAGAATCATGGATACCATGAGACCCCAAATCCTCCAGTATCTCCTTGCAGTGTGACTAGACTTTGAGTGGAAAACCTTAAGAATAGATTTAGTTACAGATGTTCTTCCTGTCGAAGAAAAGCTCTTTGAAATGAAGTTTCTAGCTCTTGAAATCCCAGCTTGTGTAAAACATCTCTAACCCAAGAGAAAGAGATTCTTGATACTTTGAAAAAGACTCTGCAAAGGTAAGTAACTCTGTATATGAAAAAAAAATGTGGATACCGTGTAGCCTGCAGTTGAGATATAACTGGAGCTAGACACTTTATGAACACACTTTATGCAGTAGAAAGTCCAAAGGTTAAGGCAGAGAGCTGATAATGTGATCCATTCACAGAACCTTAAACACTTGAACTCTGGATGAATAGGGATGTGATAATCATCTTTCAGATCTAGGGTTGGAATTCAGAAGAAGCTGAGAACAGAGATAGAAGGGAAAATAGTGGAACAGGTCCGCAGCTTCAAGTATCTGGGAGGAGTGGTTGAGGAGATGGGAAGTCTGAATGAAGAGGTCAAAGCTAGAATCAGAGGAGCTGCAGCCAACTGGCACAGTGTCAGGTATAGTGTGACAGAAGAATGCCAAAGAAGTTGAAAAGTAAAGTGTATGAAACAGTGGTACAAACACTACTACTGTATGGTACAGAAACCAGGACAGTAAAGGCAAAGTGACTGAGGAAGCTAGAGGTGACTGAGATGAATTGCCAGAGGTGGGTGACAGAGTGTGCATTGTGGGACAAACAAAGAAATGAGGACATAAGAGCAGAAGCCAAAGTAGCTCCAGTTGTAGAAAAGGTCAAAGAGAATACAGATTACTGTGGTTCAGGCACATGTGCAGAGAAACGGAAGACAATTTGGTGAAAAAGATTTGGGACAGACAGGAAGAAGGCAAGAGGAAACAAGGGTGTCCAGCAAAGAGGAGGATGAATTGTGTAAGAGAAAGACCGGCAACAGTCAGGCATGAGTATAGAAGGCGGCAGGAGAGTGCCATTGAATAGAGTGTGAGACAGCTGACACAACACACCGACCGGATGTAGAAAATGGTAAAAAGGGGTTGATTATGATGTTACCAGGAAACGTGAATGAGGAGAAAGCGGTAATAGTTTGACATGACAACATTTTGAACATGGGCAATATCGCAAACAGTTTTATGAAAGAAAGATCCAGAACTGGTCTCCAAGAGTTTTATTTCTTTGACACTAAATATATCCTTGAATAAAGGATGTCCTTCTATTCTTATGTTGCAGTATTCATACTGTTGGATTTTCCGCCTCGGATGACACGACGTCGGCTCCTATACAAAAGCTTAAGCCTGGCTGCTGTAGGTGCGTGGGACATTACATCCAGGGCCATAAACCAGGGACCATAAATGTGACATCTGCATGCACAGACCACAGAACCTTTCAGCTGCAGACGTAGTTACTTCGACTGCTTCGCTCCTACGACCAAAGATTTCTAAGGGTAAGTACCCCATTGGGGATTTTTTTTCTCTTACATATGCTTGAGTTTGGTTGCTGTAGTGTCCCCTTTAGCCGATGTCTGAGAAAAAGAGCAAATGTAGCTGCTGGCGTTAGATACCGCACATAGACTCTCATGACCAGTGTGTGTTTTGCTTAGGAAAGGAGCACAACCATAGTGCCTGCCCTATTTGTCAGTCTTTCATGCCAAAGACCCTATACAGCCGACTGGCTGTGCTTAACTTGTATTTGGAAAATCAAAGACTAAAATGCCTCACTCTCAGGATGGATCTTTAGTTGGCCCCCCACTCCGAACAACCGAGGAAGAAGGCCAAGGTTTCTAGGCCTTCTCCTGATGCTGCTCCGCCATTGGATGTCCTGCCGACTACCGATATAGGGGCCGAGGAACACCCGATTACTCTTGTCAGCTTCCACGGTTCCTCAGGAAGATGCCGTTTCTGCAGCCATGGAAAGCACGTCTGCGGGGTTAGGCCAGATGTCCACCATAACCGACGTCTAGGGGGAACAGACACTTGGTTGGCTGACCGAGACTTCTCCTGCTCCAGCCCAGGCCTCTGTCTCTAAGCCTACCCCTAAGCCCACGCCAACAAAGAAATAAAACAAAAGACTAAACACTTGAGCCCCATGCCTCAAGGAGCTCCAGGTTGGTAGTCGTTTACCAACTCACTAATGCAGGCCTTTATGGCTCTTAGGTCCTCAGGCCCTGCGCCTACCAACATTCCTGTGCTGAGCCCCAGGCCAGCCTCTACTTCCTCCCTACCTTTAACCACTACTCATCAGGGAGAAGAAGAAGAAGAACCAGAGCAGTCCTACTCCTCTTCTGAGGAATCATTTTCCTATGTCTCTCAAATTGCTTCACACGTGGATTATTATTCCCCAGATGAAGAGACTATTGAAGGAGATTCCTCACCAGATTACATTACCTTTGCGGAAACTATTACAAAAATGAAAGAGTACTTAAAGTGGGATACTGCTTTAATGTCAGATACCCAGAAAATATATTTTGAATTTCTGCAACTTGAGTCTCCATCCCCTTCAGCTATTCCTCCTGTACTTCCAGCTTTCCTGGATGCCTTTAACTCTGTCTCCAAGAACCCTGATTCACAGTCTCCTGCCCCTAAAAGGCCGGATAGATTTTTCAAAGTGCCTGATGACTGCAAATTTCTGGTGAAACCTCCCCTGGCTGACCCAGCAGTTATTGCTGTGTCTCCAGATAGACAGTTGCCCTCTGCTTCACTTTTGCCAACAGATAAAGACAGCAAAACCATGGACAGAATGGGTAAAAAGGTATACCCCTCCTCTGCCTTGGTCTTTGGGGCTATTAATTACCAAACCCACATGGTTAAATACGTCCTGGCCCTTGTTTACCAGGCTTCCACCTTGCTAGCCTCTACCCCAGACTGTCCAACCAAAGCTGACATTGCATCAAAACTGTCTCTAGCTACACAAGTAGTCAGACACTCTATCAGGTGCAGTTACGATGCAGCACATGCTTCAGCCAGGTTAGCTGTCTCTGCATCTGCCTTACACAGATACTCCTGGCTCCGCTTACAGCCTCTACCAGAGGATTTTAAATCCACAATCATGGATGCTCCTCTGGACCACAACCTTTTATTTGGGAAAAACTCAGCAGAACTTTTCAAAAACTTACAAGAGAAAAGCAAGGCACTACAAGACATTAAGCATCTGCTGGTGTCCACCTTCCCTAGATTTTATAGGAACTACCCAGCAAAGACATCCTTTGTCAGAAGGACTCTTTCAGCATCATGCCCTTCCTCCGCAGGGCCCTGCAGGGTATCCAGGAGACAGCCTTACTCCAGACCCCCCCAACTCTCAGCCACTAGCCAAAGAACCCTTTCCAGACAGAGGGGGCCCCTCTTCAGTATGACTGTCTTGCTCAACCGCCTCTATCTGCCTGCCTTATCCACTACCTTCCCTCCTAGAAATCCATCACAGCAGATCTTTGTTTTCGCTCCATCATCCAAAAAGGATAGTTCCTATCCTGGAAGAAAAGATCAAAACTAAAAAGAATCCCTTTCCCTCCAAGAAATCAGCTTCATCTATTCCTTTTCATTCTGAAAGAACTACTGACTCGCGGAACTATAGAACCAGTTCCCTCGAGACAGGAAGGACAAGGCTTCTATTCCTGCCTTTTCCTAGTTCCAAAAAAGGATGGCCCTTGGAGACCAATCCTAGATTTATCATATCTGAACCTGTTCCTGAAGGTTCCCTCCTTCAAGATGCTTTCCCTTCAAACCCTCCTACCCCTCATCCCCTCCCAAGCCTTCGTGGTCACTCTAGACCTAAAGGATGCTTACCTGCACATTCCCATCAGGCCATCCCACAGGAAATTTCTGCGCTTTACTGGCCTCTCTTCGCACTTTCAGTTTACAGCCTTGTCCTTTGGCTTGTCTACAGCCCCCAGAGTTTTTACAATCCAAATTTACCCTTACCTGGACGACATTTTCATTCTAGCAGAATCAGAGTCCATCCTACAGACCTATCTCAAGTTCACCATGTCTCTCATCCACAACTTGGGATTCACACTAAACCTTAAGAAATCCTCTCTGCGTCCTCAACAGGACAGAGTATTCCTAGGCAGCGGGATCAGGACAGACCTGATAAGATCTTTTCTTTCACTGGACAAAGTGCAGTCTTTCTCCACCCATTTTCGAAGCCTACTTTCAGAATCTCATCTGTTTGCAAGACAGTTTCTGCAAGTCCTAGGTCTCATGGCAGCTACCATTCCGATGCTCCCATTAGCCAGGATGCACATGAGAAAATTCCAATGATACCTAAAGACTATGTGGTCTCAGAGCCAACATCCACTAGACAGACTTATTCCCCTTCTGTCCTGTTTAAAGACAGAACTGAAGTGGTGGATTCAGCAAATCAGACAGAACCAGGACATTCCTCTTCAACTCACCCCCACCACTCAATCCACGTGCACAGATGTATCAAACCTAGGGTGGGAGGCAGCGTTAAAGGACTTCAGGGTAAAGCACCGTTGGACTCCTGCCCTGCAAAAGCAACACATCAGTGTAAGAGAAATGACTGCAGTCTTGCTGGCTCTAAAAGCTTTCCTTCCCATCTTGCAACCAGGGCTGCTCCAAATTGTGACAGACAATACAACTGTCATGTGGTACTTCAGCAAACAAGGAGGGACAAAGGCATACCAGTTATGCCAGATAACCCTACAAATCTGGGATCTAGCAGCCAATCACAACCTTTTTCTGCAGGCCTCTTACATCCCCTCTCAGGAAAACAAACAAGCAGACTTACTCAGCAGAACATCCTCTCAACAACACGAATGGATGTTGCACAGGGACACCTTCTTATTATCCACCATTGGGGCACACCTCAAGTGGATCTGTTTGCCGCACCCCAGAACAGACAACTAAGTAAATTCTGCACCAGGGATCACACCCCACTAGGAGGGTGAATGCCTTCAGCTTTCCTTGGAAGGGAATGTTCCTGTACGCCTTTCCTCCCTTCCCTCTAATACAAAAGGTTCTACAGAAGATCAAGAAGTACCCCAAAAATCTTGCTGGTGACTCCCTATTGGCCAAGGCAATACTGGTTCCCCCTTCTCCTTTCCCTAGCCAAGGGCAGTCACCACAAGTTACCCCACAAGGTGGACCTACTCACACAACAAAAGGGATCTCTCATTCACCCCTAGCTGCTTTTGCTACATCTAACTCTTTGGGTGATCAACTTCTGATCCCTTTCAGACAATATTACTCAGAGGACGTGCTGTCAGTCTTGAGGGAGGCCAGGAAACCAACTACTAGGAAAAACTATTTGTCTAAATGGCAGAGATTCTCAAAATGGTGTTCCCTTAAGGACAGGGACCTTTTTCAGGCAGATCCCTCACTTGTCCTTAGCTATATATGCGAGCTCATTAGGGAAGGACTAGAATATTCTTCAGTGAAATTCCATCTTTCTACCATTTTGACCTGCTTGCCATTACAGCCACCATTGCTTTCCAGACTGGGCGTTCAGTTTTCCTGAGAGGGTTCTTGCATATCAGACCACCAAGAAAACCCATCCCTCCTCCCTGGGACCTCAGTTCTGTGCTGGAAAAACTCACCTTACCTCCCTTTGAGCCAGCCAGCAACAGCTTCTCTACAAATGTGCATATGGAAAACCATTATTTTAGTGGCCATTGCCTCCGCTAGAAGAGTGTCTGAACCACCTTCCACAATAACAGGGTGACCTTGCGCACAAACCCTTCCTTCATGCCCAAAGTGGTGAACGAACTATCCTTAAACCAGTCCATTCACTTAACTACCTTCTTCCACTCTCCAACCAATACCGCAGAGAGTATCCTTCATTCCCTACATGTGCACAGACAACTGAGATTCTACTTAGACAAAACTAAGTCCTTCAGAAAATCTGGCCAACTCTTCATCTCTTTCCACCCCAGGGCTCTGGGTAAGGCAGTCTCCAAACAAATCATTTCCTGATGGATCAGGAAATCCATTCTCTTCTGCTACTCACATCATGGCAAACAATTGCCTCAAGGAGTTGGGGCTCATTCCACGAGAGGCATGGCTAGCTCCAAAGCCTTTCTTAGAGGGCTGGACATAGCCTCCATCATGGAAGTAGCTACCTGGTCTACAGTTTACACTTTCACAAAACACTACAAGCTAGACCAAGTCTTCAGGGCCCGAGCAGGATTTGCCAGGGCAATCCTGCAGGGATTATTGGAATCCTGTACCTCTGCCTCCTCCCTTCACTCCTCCTAAGCTGTGGTACTCACCCACAGTATGAATACTGCAACATAGCAATAGAAGGATATAGAATAGTTGTGTAAAATCTTACCATAACCATAGATGTCCGTCTCTTCCATGTTGCAGTATTCCTTCCCACCCTCCATACCCCCTTTTTTGTATCTCTACTGGATGGTTGGTCTTTTGACCTCCGTATCCACTCCCTACAGGCTAATCTATACAGCCCTTCAGGGACATTTGCTCCTTAGTCTCAACTTGTTCATTTGTACACCTTATCCTGGGCTTCAAGTTCTGAGGTCTGTGTGTGCAGACGTCACATTTATGGTCCCTGGTTTATGGCCCTGCGTGTGACGTCCCACATACCTACAGCAACCAGGCTTAAGCTTTTGTATAGGAGCCGATGTCTGGTTGCCTGAGGCAGAAAATCCCACAGTATGTATACTGCAACATGGAAGAGAAGGACATCTATGGTTATGGTAAGATTGTACACAACTATTCTTTTTTTCACAGCCTGGGAAGGAGGAACTGTTTCCATCACTCCTTGGGGCAGCATGTGTTGTGAATAACTGGGGGAGATAAAGGAATCTGGTCTGGTATTACCCCCTGGAAAGGAGATATTTCCTTCCATTGCTATTTGTAACTTTGATAAATGATCTTAAGAACCCGTTTGTCTTTTGCTGAAGAAAAAGTGGAGATTTAGACTTTCTGGAAGGAAAAGCAATACCAAGTTGGGAAAGGGGTTTATAAAATCCTTCAAATAATCATTCTGACTTGTTAGACTATTCTTGGTTTGGGGTGGTTTCTCAATTCTTTTTAGAACCGCCCCCCTTGCTATTTCTTCTTAAATGTCTGTATACCAGCATTTTGTTGATACTGTTTATTTTGCTTTTTGCTAACATTGGGTGAGGGGTTAGTGAATCCCTTAGAATATTTTGGAAAAAGATGGGTGAAAAATCTTAAGATTCCAATTATCCTTCTTTCTTTGGGAAAAGTAGCAGGAAGAGTCATTAAACATTTAAAGTCTTCAAAAGTCACTTATTTCATACAAAAACACAGTAAAAATCACTTTAAAACACTTTGCCGGCGCCCCCCTCCCCAAATAAAATAAATACAATTTCTCCACAGAAAAATGGTTTTCAGTTACTTTAAAGAATGTTTAAACTGACAGGAAAAAATGCAGTTGCTTTTAAAAGTACAGTTAAGTCTTGTGACAGTCTATTAAAACATAAGCTCTTAGCTTTGAAATTACTCTCCTAAACAGGAAAGTACAATAAAATAAAAAGTTTAATGTGGAAGGTTTTTCCCCAAAGGAAATTAACCTGCCCAGCAAAGGGACAGTACAAGCTGACTACTGATTCATAGTGGAGCACTGTGTTCTGTAGCAAGAAAGCTGTCAAGGGCTTGATGCCCAGACACCTCTTTTTATTCAGCTCAGCTCAAGCAGACTGATGGTTTGAGTGAGTGGAAGGTGCCCTGAAGCTTTGGTAGTTGACCGGCTGTTATATCCTTGGCAGGATATAACCCATATAGCTAAGACTACTGCAGCAGCGATTAGTATGATGAACATGTAGGGGAGATAGAATAAATAGAAAATGAGTAAGTTCAAAAAAACAACTGCAAGTGACAAGTAAAACACTTGGTGGAAGGAAAGAGGCGAGCAAGAATTTTGTAAAGTGATATTTTAATAAATCTAAGGTCCAGCTGAGCTCAGAAATAGAAGTTATGGGTAAACCATCTAATGTGGAACCAAACTAGTGATCATAATTAAAGCAGTGGATGGAAGAATAGGGGGTGCAGGTTGTACTTGATAGGTGTCTAGGTAATTGAAATTTGACAAAAAAGAGAGGACAGATGAGTAGTGAGAGCAGCAAAACTGCTGGGAAACCTGTCTAAACAGGAATGCGCTAGTCAAGAAAAGTTAAAGTAAAAGGAGCCAATCAGAATAGGGTGCTTTCCATGCAAAGAATCAGAATAAGAATGTCTGGCATCAAAATATCAGTCCAGTATAGGAAGGGCTCTTGGAATAGCCTAGTGAAATTTTGGGATGACTAACTTTGGTAGTAGTAGTTAGCTGGGCTCGGCCAAGTGGTTGTAGAGTGCAAGAGATCCGCTGTCTTCCTGTCAGAGGCAAGTGGGTGAAGAGTCCAACTTCATAACTTCAAATGGAGGGCAGGAATTTACATGGTAAAGACCATAAGCAGTGGAGAAAGGAACCAAGGGTAGCTTTGATACTTTTAAGAAATAATTTGGCTTATAATGTCTGCCTCACTGGGAAGAACCAGGAAGATGTGGAAATAAGTAGGTCATCCGGAAAGCCATGTTTTCTAAGCCAGAAAAATTGCATCAGGCCAGTTAAAACACCAGGCAAAGGGAACCAATAAGTACTGTCCAGTTCTTGCTCAGTAGTAGTAAGCTAACAATTCAAAACTTCTGGTATCAGTCCGAGAACAAAGATCAGTACAATAAATGGGAGCGTAGTCTTCAAACCGCATAGATTGAGATATGTTGAGGACACCAGTGAAAAAAGACACATGGAAAGGATCAGTCTAACAAGAAGTCTGATGGTGGTCAAAAGGAAGAGAAAGAATCCTTCCCCATATGAAAGCCAAGGGGGCACGTCTTAGAGAAAATTGCTTTTGTCTCAAACTTGAGACATAATCAGACCACAAAAATAAATAGAAAAACTATTTGAAAGTACTGAAAATGAGAAGTCTGAAACAAAATGGAATGGGATATGCTAATAGAATTTTTCAATGCTTTTAATAACTTCTCATATTTTAAACAATGACTTGGGTACATATGCATCAGTAGAAAAGAAAAAACAATAGTAACCATTTTTTTATTGGTATGCAGTATACGTGTGTTTTTAACAATTATTATTTATTACAACATTACGTAAGTTGTTCAATTCTTGCCTTCTCTTAAACTTCCTCCTCCTGTATATTATTTTTTTTGTTCCCCCAAATTCCATTTATTTCTCTGTAATTTACTCATTTTCTTTCCAATGATCCATCCTCAAGTTCTTTCATCTCTTTTACAGTGTTCAATACTTAAAAATTACAAACTAGTTTAGAATTTGACTTCTGTTTTCTAGTAATTGCTTCTTAGCAGTCAGTAGCATTAAATGTAGTAAGGCCTTACTAGCTCTGGCAATTCAGATCACAGCTCAAAATAATCGTTTCCTTAGTTACAACCAATTGCTTTCCCAATATTTCTGACAAAGTACTGTGTAAGGAATTTTTACAGTCTGCCAACTCCTTACATTCACAGAAAACATAGCTACAGTTCTCTCTCTTTCGCATCACACCTCCAGCATTTGCTGTCCACCTGTAGAAAAAATTCTCTGAAGAGTTCTTGGGGTATAAAATATCTTTGTCTATACTTCCAAGCAAAAATCTTAAACCTTCTGGAGCCATGCAGATTTCATTCCATTGTTCCTTTGTATATTGCCTTTCTGTTATCTCTTCTCAGTCTTTTCTCATCTCTGATTCTTATAGTAATAATGTGGTATGTTATGTGCCTACTATTTATCTCTTTTAAGAAGCTATTTCTATTCTAGACTTGTCTAAAAACTCTACCAGAGCTGATCCTTCACTTAGCACTCCCCTATCCCTTTCTCTCTGCATGAACTCTGTTAACAGTTCCTGGTAGTGAAGGCAGTCTCTGACCTGCAGTCCAAACTTCTGCTTCTTTTTATCCCACTCTGTTACCTTTCCCAGTCTGTGCTCTCGATAAATTGGTTCCTTTGCTAATTTTCTCCAGTAAATTCTAGCCTCCTCTTGCCTAGTTTCTGTACCATTACGTGGTCATCTGTATTAGTAAAGTTGCCTTTCTCCTTTCCAGTGTAGGCTTAGTTCTTAGAATACTTCCTGCTACAGTATGAATATAATGTTCTGTATGGTTTGTTGTGGTTCTCCACAAGGATCTGCATCCAAAATCCCACTTTTTCCTTACTGCTTGAACCCCCACCACCCATTCACCATCCTCCTGTTGTACATTGATTTGTATCCTTCTGCTTGCGTTATGTATATGAGGCTTAACACACAGTTCTGAAGTATCTCTTCAAATAAAATAATCATAAACTACCTTGTTATATGGGAAGAATCCACGTATCCCACTTAACTTTTACCCTCTAACCCTCCCATCTAAATTCCTTAAAATCTTTAGTAACTGTGGTCCACAACTTCTCTTCAGGCTGATAAAAAAGCTCCTTGCTTGTGTATAAAACTAAAGGCACTAGAAACATTTCCTTCGCTTGTAACGTCAGTCTTCTTAATTTTTGTTATCATTTGTCCAACGTAATCAGTCATATCCTTAGCTGCCGTACTAGAATTATTTTAATGTGTACTTTTAAATACTTAATCTTATGTTCCCATAAATATGTGTATTCCTGAATCAATTTATGGGCACATAGTTTACTGACATAGCCTTTGTTTTGTCTTCATTTATTTTGTATCCTGAAATTACTTTAAACTGTGTTAAATGATCCACAACAGTAAAATGTCCTTTTTCTGGATGTATCAAATACAAAATAATGTCTGTGAATAAAGCTAACTTTTCTTGATTACCTTTACCAGTTATTTCCTTGAATTTGTGAACCCATTTTTTTCTTTGCCAGTGGCTGTCTATGTAAAGCAAATAATAAAGGGGCAAGAGGACAACCCTGCCTGATTCTACTGTTCAGCTTGACAGACAGGAACCCTGCCACCTTAATTCTTACCTCTGACCTTTCATATATCCTCCTATTTAACAAAGATCATCGAGGGAGAAACTGCACAGAAAAAGCAACCAGTAATCCATACAAACTGTGCGGTCCGGGTGAATTGGAAGGAATGCCTACTTGTGGGAAATACCAAGCAGTCACACAGGGGACCTGAAAAAAGTAAAATAAACCAAAACTGCAGTAAGGCTGTGATAAAAATCCAGTCAGAATGAAAGTTAAAAACAACATTTGATACAAATTATAAACAAAATAAGAAACAAGTTAAGTGTTTTCATCACTCATCATTTCAAAGGGGACTTCATCAGAACTGTATGCAAATTCCTTAATCCAGATAAAATAACCTTGTTCCCTTCAAGCCATTCAAGTCTTAAATCTTCCTGTTTAACCATTATTCTGTTAGGGAATGCAAATGCTACCATTGCCCTACTCATAAAGTTCCAGGTGGCTCTATCAAACACCTTCTCTGCATCAAGACCTACCAGCAATAATGATGTTTTCTTACAGTCATTCCTTCTGCATCATCATTGTTCTCTTAGATCAAATGTTTGCCTATCCTTCACAAAACCACATTGATTCATATGTCACAATTTTGGCAACACCTTTGCCATTAGCTTAGATAGTGTAAACATAAACACTTTGTAGTCATTCTTTAAAATTGAAATGGGTCTGTATGAAGCTGAGGCTGCAAGGTCTTCTTGGGAAGAGATGTGACGTCTTTTGGGTACATTGCATTCATTTCTGTGACAGTGTCCTTAGCTAATTTGAATATATGTCAGAATGTTTTCTTGATAGGCCGGTATCATGGAAAGTAATTGGAGGATTGTGAATAACGGATGATCTGATGATGTCAATCTTCATTTTATCCTTGACACAGATGGGTTTGGTTCCGATCTCGGAACAAACTGTGCTGTCACTACAGCTTGCACCAGCGAAAAACTCTTGAGCTTCACCTCTACCCAGAATCCTTCTCTCTAAATTACCTCAGATCTCGTTTACCACTTTCTGAAAATGGTCGAATGTAGCTACTTCTCTCGAGTGCTAGTGGACTGATGTAAATTTTTCTCTTTTTCTTATAGTTTTTCTGTCACATTTCCCTTTTCTTGTTACACTTAGTGTATTTCTTCCAGTATCATTATTGATACTTTTCCCTTTACACTTTGGTATTCCCTACTATCATTGCTGATACTTTCCCTCCCCCCTCTCTCTATTGTAATCTTCTGTCATCCCTGTACATGCTTGTGTATTTCTAAAACCATCATCGATAGTCTCTCTTCCCTTTTTGTCCTTCTGTCTTAAAATATAAGAAAGAGGAAGATTGTAGCATTTGTCATGCTGTCAGTCACCGCGCTTTAGTTAAAAGGTGGAATAAACTTATTTTAAAAGGACTTCTCCCTTCAGCCTTTGATGAAGCCGTATCCACTGGAGATAAAGCCAAGACAGATGTTTCTTCTCCTCCTTCCTCTTCCTCAGTTGAAAAATTGAAGAAAAAAAGTTTTTTTGGTTCTGACCTCCCTGTTGGTTCTGAAAGCCAAAAAAAAGTGAAGACCTCTGCTCAACAGTTCCCATGTAACCAAAGGCCTGTGCTATGGACACTTTGGTGCCGACATGCATTCTGGCTCCAGTAGCAATTTTGAGCCCTGCAATAACAAAGGCCTTGGTACAGAAAGTGACTGTTGCTTCACCTGACAAGACCACTTTGTGTAGAACTACCTACTCTCCCTCTATTGACCCCTCTGCTAGGGAGTTTTCTGGGGAGTTTCCAAAGGTATTCTTGCAGATGCCCAAGTCCCCTTCCATGTCATCCATCCATTTCATCAAAAGCCTTTCAGAACTCGACGTGGAGAGGCTAGTGAATAAAATTTTATGGGCTAGAGGGCTTTCATTCCCCTCTTCGTTACCGTCCCCTTTGGGTATTGATACCGAAACTTCTTTTACACCATTAACTACTCCTCCTGTAGCCTCCTCGGAGGTCTTAGAGCCCTCTGTCCCAGAATCACCAGCACCAGCTGTATTGGCGCCAGGGTTGTTCACTTCTTCGGAACTGGTAGTTGCCCTAAGCTCTTCAGTTTCTGAACCAGAGACCTCCTGGAGGCATGGCTACCCTGCTGGTTCTGGGGGACAGGTGTTGACTCCATGTTTTCCGGAGCTGTCCCTACTCCTCAGAGCTTTAGCTTTGGTCTCGGGAACTGGTTCTTCTTAGCAGGGAATGATACCAGTTCCGAGGCAGTCCTTCTCGGTTCTGGGCTACTTTCTGTTTTTAGGGGGCAGGCCTTCAAGGCTATGCAGAGGGCCGTTTCTCTTGTAGAGACTCAGTCGACGCCTTCCCCTTAGTTACAGGTACATCCTCCAGCTCTGTTATTTCTCCTGCCTCTCCACTGGGACAGTAAGTGCTGAAGCCTCGGGTATCCCAGGCACAGGTAGTGTCTTCCCAGATTATCCCCCTGAGGAGGTCCCTCACAAAAAGAAGTGTAAGTAGTAGTACTTGGATTCTCCCCAAGAATCAGTCATCGAAGACACAGATTTTGATGAGGAGGAAGGCTCCCCACTGTCACCCCCTGAAGATGTCTCATGTGAAGACATCTTGGAAATTGTAAAGCAGAGGGGTGGCTGGAAGTCCCAAAACTCTTCCTCTGAGGAATTTGTTAACCTGCAGGCTTCCAGCACCTGCCCGTTTACCTCTTGGGCGACTCCGCCCACTTTCTCAGCAGGAGTGGAAGGCTCCAGACACCATCAAGCCCATCCCCAAAAGACCAGACAGGATTCTTTCCACTCCAGAAGGCAAGCAGTTTTGGGCTAAGGGGTTGGCTGTAGATGCTATGGTCATAGCTGCAGCCAACTACAAAGGAACTTGCTGAGGAGATTTCTTCCATTCATCCACTCACTAGAGAGTCTCGGGCATGGAAAGGTTTAGAAAGTGATACTGTGCTTCATCAACCTTCGCCATAAGGTCTTTGAATTTTTTGGCACATTTCACCAGACTCCAGTGGGATATGATTAAAGAGTTGTCAGACACCCTGGCTGATGCTGTAAGTGACGGGAGTCCAAGAGAAAGTGGCTTTCCAATTAGCCACCCTGGAGTCTGTGTCCAGTTTGTCCATGAGGCTGCTTACTCATACAGCTGAAGGGAAGTCTAGAGCAGCAGGTGCAGTCCTAGCCATAAGGAGACACACCTGGATGTGCCTATGTGACTTTGCGGAACCATTCAAGTCTTCTTTTTTAATGCTCCTTTTGACAGAACATCCTTGTTTGGCCCTAAAATAAAAGAGACTTTATCCAGGTGTGAGAAGGATGGTAAGACCCTTTTTGCCGTGGGCATACATTCTTCCACCCCCCCCCCCAAAGATCCTTTTCTAGGAACTAGAGGAGCAGTGGAAAAATGTGGTTCAAGAAATTCCAAGGGCCTTTCCAAGACACATGTGGAGAGAGTTCCACCAGGGAAAGAGGGGGGAACCAAAATGGAAGACATCGCCCTCGTGGCAGGGGTGGTCCGCAAAACCAGGGCTTCAGGGATTCTTTCCCAAGCAAGCCCTTTCAGCGTTTTTGAAGGGAAGCCCTATTGCTTTCCTCTGGAGGCAGTTAGGTAATGCTTATCCTTGCCTGGCTAAACTTAAAAGATTCCAGGGTGGAATGAAATGTATCCAGAGGTTATATCATTCCCTTTCCTCAGCCTCCCCATGTTCGAAAGAAAATCCCCAGTGTTCCACCCAATCAGAGGGATTTAGCAGTGCAAGAAATCCAGAAACTGCTAGACAAATGAGTCATCCAACAAGTCCCGCCAGACCAAGAAGGATCTGGAACCTACTCAAGATTCTTTTTAGTGCCAAAAGAGACAGGGGGACTGGAGACCAATTTTGAATCTCAGTGTACTGAACAAGTCTGTTCAACAAAATTACAGATGGTCACGGTGCAGTATATTATTCCCTTTCTGAAGAAAGATGACTGGATGTGCTCAGCAGGCCTTCATGATGTGTATTACCATGTAAAAATAGACAAATGCTCCAGAAGGTTCCTCTGCTTCCAGGTGGGAGCCAGTCATTACCAATTCAGAGTACTGCCCTTTGAACTCACCACAACCTCCAGAGTGTTCACGAAATGCATGGCAGTAGTAGCAGCTCACTTCATACTGCAAGGATTCTGAGTGTTTCCATACTTGGATGACTGGCTCATAATCACTTTGACCAAGCATCAATTAATAGTAGCCAGAGGCTACACCCTCGACATCTGTGCTCATCTGGGGATTATCGTCACTCTGGAAAAGTCACATTTATCTCAGAGACCGAATTTAGAATTCATAGATGCTGTACCGAATACTCAAACAATGACAGCATCTCTTCCCGCAGAGTGACATCAGAGAATTGTGGTTCAGGTTTGAAAGTTAATTCACAGGAAGAAGGTTCCAGCATGTCTTGCAAGCTCTAGGATCCATGGCAACTTGCATAACTCTGTTCCCATTAGCTAGGTTGCGCATGAGAGTTCTGCAATGGCTGCTAGCTTCCCAGTAGTCTATCCTTTACCACCCAATGTCAGACCAAATCTTGATCACCAACCATTGCAAAATGGACCTTGTTTGGTGGATGTGTTCCAAGCAGATTCGTCACGCTCATCCCTTTGTTTTTCCAGAGCCCATGGGCCATAGAGACCACAGATGCCTCCAAGTGGGTGAGGGGGACATTATCTGGGCAAGATAGTCTAAGGCACTTGGTCCCCATTAGAGGCCAACTTGCATATCAGTGTCCTGGAGGCAAGAATGGTGCTTCTTGCATTGGTTTGGTACATCAGCAAGCAGGGAGGAACCAAGTCTTACCCTCCTTTGTCGAAAAGCCCTCAGAGTGTGGCAGTGGGCGACCTCATCCAACCGCTTTCTAATAGCAACGCACATTCCGAGGAGTTCCAGTGTGATTGCAGACAAGCTGAGCAGATGTATTCTTCAGCCTCAGGAGTGGTCTCTCAATGTAGAAGTGGCAAAAATGATATTCTGTCATTGGGGTCAACCTTGCTGCGACATGTTTGCATCTCTCCTAAATAACAAATGCAGCAATTACTTCACCCTGATTCCCCCCGGGAAGGTCACCCAGGGATGCTCTCCTCCATGATTGGCCCCCTGGTCTACTGTATGCCTTTCCCCTGGTACCTCTAATTCCCTAATTCTTACAGAGATCTCTCAGGTTGAAGAGTACAGTAATCCTGATTGACTCTTTTGGCCTTGACAGATTTGGTTCTCCTTTCTTTGGCCTTACTTGATTCATCAACCTTGGATTCTGGACCCAGTGCCGGATCTCCTGTCCTTGTTCTGACAGCCTTGTTCACCCAAACATTTCAAACCTCAAGGTGATTGCATGGTTTCTACAATTCCACTAGTTGCCAGGTGTCCTAACATGTCCTCTCCAATATGTCACATCCTTTTATCAGCTCATAAACCATCTAGTAGAAAACTGTATTTAAGTAAATGGAAGAGATTTACAATTTGGGCCCATGACAAACAAATTGACCCTTTCTCTAATTCAATTGAGCATGCTCCAGATTTCTTAGCATCTCTGTTCAATGCCAGGGCTTCTCCATCCATCATCAAACTACAATTGGCTGCGATTTCTAATTTTCACAGTAGTTTAGAAGAATGTTCTTTAGCCTCAAACAGGCTTTGTAAATCGTTCTTAAGAGGCACACATTTTTATTAAAACCCCCATTTAAAGATCTAACCCTTACTTAGGACTTGAATTTAGTACTACAGGCAGTAATACATTCACTTTTTGAATGCGATCTGAAGTTTCTATCTTGGAAGACACACTTTTTAGTAGCCATTACTTCAGCTAGAAGAATTTCAAAATTCCAGGCCTTATCTGAACCTCCTTACCTAGTCTTCCATAAGGATAGGGTATCTTTACGAACAAGCCCCTCCTTTCTGCCCAAGTTAGTGTCAGAGGCTGATATCAACCAGACTTAATTTTCAGGTCTTCTTCCCTAATCATTCTAACAAAGGAAACCATGCTGTGCATTTACTAGACGTCCATAGATAATTCTGTTTCACAGAACAAAAACTATAAGGCAATCAAGTCAACTGTTTCTTTTTCTACTGCAAAATTGGGCAATGCAACCAGCAAGATTACCCTCTCGAAGTGGCTGAAAGATTGCATTTCTTTCATTTATGATCAAAATAAATTAACCATGCCTAAACCTGTCAAAGCACATTCTGCAAGGTCTGTAGCCACTTCAGCGGTCTTCCAGTCTAGAGCCTCTGTGGATGACATATGTGCAACAGCTACTTGGGCTTCTCCCCATACTTTTATTACTCATTGCAAACTGGACTTGGTGTCTAGGGGAAGATCATCATTTGGCTCAATGGTGCTCAGGAATATCCTTCTGAGAGTTCGTCCAAGTTTTTAGGTTGCTAGAGACTGTCTCATCTGTCAAGGATAAAATGAAGACTGACATCATTGGATAAAGAGGTTATGTACTCACCATAACATTCCATCTGTGTTGCTGATCTTCATTTATTTTTGACTCCTCCCCCCACCTCCATCCCATCCTCAAAGATTTTTGGTGGAGCGAATCACATGTGCCTGAACTGTTACATTGCCAAAACACAGTGGATAAGGCTTCCATCTGGCCTACTTCCTGTATGTGTACATATAGATGTATATATGTTGTCATATGTTTACAAATTTTCTGCAAACTTGATCTGAGGTAATTGAGAGAGAGAGATTCTGGGTAGAGGTTAAGCTCAAGAGTTTTACGCTGGCTTGTGCTGTAGTAACGGCTGAGTCTGTTCCGAGATTGGAACTGAACCCATCTGTCAAGGATAAATGAAGATCGACAACACAGATGGAACATTATGGTGAGTACATAACTACTATTTTTTTCTCTTGGCGTTTGCATTTCAGTAATCCCACTATATGCTGTTGCATTTTCAAGAGGAAGGACCTTAGATTGTTCATACCATTGTGAATAGTGTCCATACCATAATTTCCCTTTGTCCTTTTTGACACCTAGTTAGGCATAATACTTTGATAAACTCCTTGCAAAGTGTGGTGAAGTTTGAGTATTTTTTAATGGGCAGTGCAGTCACCAGTGGCTTAGAATACAGTTAGGGTTGCATGTTGCAGTTTGTTTTATGGGATTTTAGTGTGTTGCGATTCGGTCTCAACCACAGACATTTTATTAGTCATTTTCCTCACTATCATGTCGAGTTGTTCTGTATATTTGTGATTTATTACAGTTAGATGGAGATTTTTATGTTTGTGAGGTTCTGATTTATTGAATTTAGAATTTTCTGGGGTGCAGATGAAGCCTCTTTTGAGTGTATTTTTTTCTTGCCACTGCATAGATAGGTGTAATTGTGTGTACATGGTCACAAGGTGGAGCTTATTGCTGAGAGTTTAGCCTAATTGTTGTGGATATACTCAACATTTCTCATGGACATTTAAGATTTTTCAAAAATGAATTTTCTTCTTCGAGCATAAGGCAGTTTTGTGTCAAATCCTTGATAGTAAGCTGTTGTAGTACCTCCATAGTTAGCCAAAAGGAATTCCTGTTTAAAATTTGTTTTTTAGGTTGACTTGACATAACTTGCTTAAGATGCTAGGGATGACTTCTAGGAAGTTGTTCATGGGTATTTACGTACTGGATTTGCACCAGGAAGTGTAGATGGTACTAATTGTGTGCGCGCTATAACGATTGGACCTGTGCAAGCCAATCTGTGTTGAATATCTCTGTCATAAATAGAAAATCTCATTTCTTCCATTTTGTAAGAGGGCTGTACAGGGTTGAGTCCTTCAGCACATCCCCAAGTGAGTACTAAGTGTTTTGTATTTCACACCGTCTTATAAAGCAAGTATGTGCCAGCCTGTAGTCTGACTTCAGTGTGCATTGATTGTTTTAATATGAATATCTTTGTAGTGGTTCCTGGCTAGGTGATTGTAAAGTAAAACCAATGTTTGGGTTTACTGAGTAGTGTGAACATATTTCTGTGCAATAAATCCTTACCCAGCATACATTTCAGTCATGTATAAAACGTAGAAAAATATTTCTAAAGAATACAAGCACATGGCTTTATTTTGGTGTATTTTACATAGTTTTTAACAGATTTTTTAGCTGTTTAAACATTCATGCTTTTGACATAATTTGCAGGCACCATTGTGAACAAGCTTCATTTGCAGAAAATTACAGACTTTGCTTTGTCACCTGGACCTCTGCCATGCAAGGTATGTTTGATCATTTATCTTATATATATATATATATATATATATATATATATATATATATATATATATATATATGATTGCGCATTTACTTGTTTTTAAAAATAAAAAAAATATATTTTCTTTATTATTTTCTTCAAGGACCACGTGTCAAGCATTAATTTGAATTTGCAGTCCTGGTAGTTTTACATGATTGTAGTAGACAAAGGAAATGATGTATAATCAAAAAAGGTAAACTTAAGGGTATGGGAGCAACCCTTTATGATATTGCTGCATAACCCTGTATATAATAAGTGAACTGGAGAGTTACTGATAGCGAGGATAACATTTTTATGATACTTGACAAAAATGAAGAGATAATATACTTTATGCCTTTCTTTACATAGTTTCTGATCCAATAATGGTATGAATTATTATTTTAATTTTTTTGCAAAGTTATTTTGTTACCTGTGCATCTGGAACACCAGTCAAGCATCGTTGTCAAGAATGAGAAAAAAAGTGGAGAGGATGTATATGGATTGTGAATAAATACAAATAATGTGGTTATAACAGCAGCCTGTGTCTTTTTGCTTGGTTTAGCTTGCCGTCTATGTTCCAGGAAACAAAGGGGCACCTTCATTTGTTCGACTGTATGAATATCCTAAGTTTGGTGGTCCACAGTCTGCACTGGCCAACAAAAGTTTCTTTAAAGCAGATAAGGTGACAATGCTATGGAATAAGAAAGGTATGATTGTTTTAATATCATCTGGTGACCACTCTGTCTTTCTTAAATAAGTAAAATGAACACAATGTGACACTATAGTGTGATGAAGCTTATGTGAAAGCGCTAACCGTTGTATGAATAAATGCTGTTTTATTGAATTATTAGTATCTGCTTGGTCTGTCTGAGAGCCCTGGAATCTACATGTGTATTCTTCTTAAATAAGTGTTGTTGCAGGGAGGGGGAGGAACAGCATACATACATGACTCTGAAAGCGGAAGTCAGACTCTGTGGCAAAGACAGGATATCAGGCAATGTGTTGCCATGTATGCATCTGCAGAGAGAGGTGTGACAGATTTGTAGTACTAGTACCTGAAATGTGTGCCTCTGATGTTCTTCGTTCCACATTGCTGCAGTCCTTACTATTGGGTAGTCCGCTGTCCAGTCGGCCCGAATACCAGAGTATATGGCTGACGTCGGTCAGGGCGCATTAGACTGACGTCAATACGTCAGGGTACTAATGCGCATGACCGACGTCATATCCTCAGTCTTTTGCCGCATGGTCCGATGCAGAAGCAGTTTTGCGAGTGCAGGTTGGCGTTCTGAAATATTTCCGAAACCGGAGTTTCAGACCGAATCAGAGTTGGCTAAGTACCCCGTTGGGGAACATTTTGGTTTTTTCTTGCCTCAGTATTTAACCGGATGTCAGAAAAAGTGAATAACTGTATTTCTTGTGGGAAACAGATACCTCATAGGGATTACCATACCTTGTGTATACCTTGTTTAGGGCCTGAGCACGACGTTGTTGGATGCCGCTCTTGTGCTAGGTTTAACAAACGCACTATTAAGAGGAGGTTAGACTGTGCCAGGTTAGTGTTTGGGAAGCGTTGCAATTATAAAATGCCATCGGATGCTCCGACGCCCGCTTCGTCCAAGAAGCGCAAGGACAAAACAGCGAAGCCTAGGGTTGATGAACCGGCAGTCCCGGACGTCGGTTCTTTAGAAGGCTCAGTGGAGCCAGAGGTTTTGCCAGGAGTTTCTATGGAGTCTCAGGCAGAAACTTTACTGTTACAGGATGTGCCTTCTCAGGAGGTAGGCCAGGCTGAGGGGGCTTCTCAGGTAACTGTTCTTCCCTCTCTTCCCAAGGTAGTTAGAGCCTCTCCTTCTGTTGCCAAAACTTCTTTGAGAGGTAGGCCAAGTTCAGCTTCTGTGGGGGCTTCTCCTAGCATTTCGGGTTCTGTACCTAAGAAACATATGCTTAAAATGGCAGAAGATTTGATTACTATGATTAGAGGTTCTATGCCCCTCCTGATAAGAGGCCTAGGGTGGAACCGGAGTTTGATAGTTTTGAACAGTGTTCAGAGGCTTCTGAGTCTTCTGCGGAAGATTTGCAGGAGTATCCTCCTTATTCTGATTCTGATGTGGATGATTCCACTCCTACAGCTTCTCCTCCTGAGGATTTCTCATTTTCAGAGACTCTGCATTCCATGAGGGAGCACTTTAAATGGGAAGGCCAGGATTACTCTGATTCCAGGAAAAGGCTTAGGGAATTCTTGTTTTTACCCCAGCATAGGCCCTTAGCTATACCTCCTGTGTTGAATGTGGTGGAAGATGTTTTTGCAGAGGCTTCCCTAAACCCTGACTCTTTGCCTCCTGCTCCTGTTAAACCTGATAGGTACTATAGGGTGCCCGAAGCTCATAAGTATTTGTTTAAGAGTCCTAGGGCGGACCCAGAAACTGTTTCTCAGGGGCCTAAAGGTGTTAAGGCCTCTGTGGTTAAAAATCCTGTTCCCACTGATAAAGAGGCAAGGGCTTTGGATAGGTGGGGAAAGAAAGTGTATACTTCTTCCACTCTAGCCATGAGAGCGTTGAATTGTCAGTTTCACATGCTAAAATATCAAAATTATCTCCTTTCGCAATTGAAATCTAAGGTGGATGCTTTGGCGGAAGGTATTGAGTGTAAAGAGTTGCTGGATTTGGTTCATGTGTCTGAACAAGTGGGTAAGCATTCTTTGCAATGTGGTTTTGATGCTGTACAGGCCTCCTCGAGGGTGGCTGCCACTAGTTCTGTTCTTCGCAGGCATGCCTGGTTGAGGGATCAGAATTTAGCTGAGCATGTTAAGACAAGGATTTTGGATGCTCCTTTACAGTCTGATGTGTTGTTTGGTTCGCCTGTGGAAGCAGTTTTAAAGAAAATGGAGGACAAAGCTAAGTCTATGCAAACTGTTAAAGATTTTTGCAGGTGCAGCCACCAAGTTTAGTAGAAATTGGCCTGCTAAGGGGTGGACATATCCTGCTTATGATTCCCAGTCTAGGGGTAGGTCTAGACGTGGTAGGGGCAGAGCTCAAGGTTCTTTTAGGCCTAGAACAGGGAGTTCACCTGCTCAGACTTCTGGTGAGGGCAGGGGTCAGTCCTTTCGTAAACAGACCCAATGACCTGCCTTTTCAGCTGCCAGTAGATTCTCGGCTGGCAGCTCCTTTGGGAGGAAGACTGTCTCTTTTCAAAGAAAATTGGGATTTAATTACTCAAGACAGATGGGTGTTGGATATCATTCACCACGGTTACAGGTTTTATTTCCATACATTGCCCCTTTCAAAGGCATGCCAGACGTTCCTCCTCCACAAAGAAAAGAGGCTCACAAGCAAATTTCTCAGTTACTCCAGATGGGGGCCATTCAGCCAGTCCCTGTATCAGAAAGGGGCCTAGGATTTTATTCTCGCCTGTTCCTAGTACCAAAGAAGGGGAACACGTGGAGACCAATTTTGGATTTATCTCTCCTCAACACTTATCTGGACATTCCCAAGTTCAAGATGTTGACGTTACAACAGCTTTTACCTCTGCTGGGCAAAGATCACTGGATGGTAACTTTAGATCTCAAGGAAGCTTACCTTCATGTGCCTATAAGGCTAAGTTGCAGGAAGTATCTGCGTTACGAGCTGGAAATTCTCATTATCAGTTGTCTGCATTGACCTTTGGCTTATCTACTGCAGTCAGAGTATTCACAAAGGTTCTGGCTCCAGTGATAGCTTACTTCAGGCTACAAGGAATTCAAATTTATCCTTACTTGGACGACTGCCTGATTCTGGCTCAAGAAAAGGAAGACCTTCTACAGCATCTGGAATATGTTATAGCAGTGCTAAGATGCCTAGGGTATTCTGTGAACGAAATAAAGTCCAGTCTAGTACCCTCTCAAGACATGTGCTTTCTGGGTGTGAGACTGAATACAGCAGCCCAGATGGCCTTTTAACCCCGGACAAACAAAAGAGTCTATCACTTTACTTCCATCAACTATCTCATCAGTCCGTGCTGACTGCAAGGACAGTCCTTCAAGCATTAGGGTTCATGGCATCTTGTATTCTGGTGCTTCCCAATGCCAAACTGCATATGAGGAAGCTACAATGGTATCTCAAAATGTATGGACACAGCACTGCCAGGATTTGGACACTGTCATTCAAATAATACCTTGCCTTCAAAAAGAATTTTTGTGGTGGGCTCAGGAATGTCACCTAAACAAGGGACTCTCTGTGACCCGGCCAGAGGCGAGTCAGATTTTAACGACAGATGCCTCGGACATTGCTTGGGAGCTCATCTAAATGGAAAGTGGATACAAGACAAGTGGCCTGCCAGACTACAGCATCTACATATCAACATGAAGGAGATGTTAGCAGTCCAGTTTGCATTAATGGCTTTCAAGGAGTTACTTCTTCCAGGGCAGGTGTTGATTCTAACAGACAACACAACTGTCATGTGGTACATCAACAAGCAAGGGGAACACATTCTTATCCTCTATGCAGGCAAGCAATGATTTTATGGGAGACTGCGCTAAGCTTGCAACTAACTCTTCAGGCAAGGTTTCTGCCAGGAGCACAGAACTCCTTAGCGGATGTGTTAAGCAGACAAATCATGGATCCCCACGAGTGGAAACTGGATCTTCATGTATTTCAGAAATTGACAGTGTCATGGGGAACTCCAGACATAGATCTGTTCGCTTCTCCACTAAACCACCAGCTGCCAAAGTTTTGCACAAAGGGGTTTCATCGCACAGCTTGGAAAGTGGATGCTCTGTCTTTCAGTTGGAAAAACCTTCATGTGTATGCCTTTCCACCTCTGCCTCTTCTTCCAAAGGTGCTATTAAAAGTCAGACAAGACAAGCCAAGGATGATTTTGATAGCTCCAGATTGGCCTCGGCAACACTGGTACCCACTACTAAGGAGTCTGGTAAGGAAGCCTCCATGGCCTTTACCTTTGATTCCTCATCTGTTATCTCAGAAGGACGGTCATCTGCTCAATGTCAAGCTTCACTCTCTTCATCTAACAGCCTGGCATATTCTGTGTTGAAACACAGCAGGTCTCAACTTCCTCAACAAGTTTTAAATGTGATTATGGAAGCTAGAAGACCTAGTACAAGGAAAGTGTACGCAGAAAAATGGAAGAGATTTTTATTTTGGAGTACAGCAAAGAATTTGGAGATTTCTGAGCCTAATTTGAGTGTGGCTCTTCAATATCTTACTGAGTTATTGGACAAAGGTTTGTCCTTCTCTTCCATTAAGATTCATGCTGCAGCAATTTCAGCTCACTATGATTGTGACCCACCATTGTTTTCGTATCCTTTGTTCAAGCAGTTTCTTAGAGGGGCAAAGAATATAAGACCCCAATGAGAGCTCCTACTCCTGCTTGGGATCTCAATTTTGTGTTGGAAAACTTACTCTACAACCTTTTGAGCCTGCGGCTACTGCTGAATTGAAATACTTGTCATGGAAGACTGCTTTTCTGTTGGCTATTACTTCTGCAAGAAGGGTGTCTGAGTTGCAGGCCCTTATGGCAGTAGAGCCCTTTTGATTTTCCATAAGGATAGGGTATCATTACGCACTAATCCTTCCTTTATGCCTAAGGTGGTTTCTAGTGTGGCTTTAAACCAAACTATTCATTTGCCTACTTTTATGCAGACCCCCAAAATAAAGGGGAAAAGATTTTGCACACTTTAGATGTACACAGGCAATTGCGTTATTATTTAAGCAGGACTAAGGATTTTAGGCAGTCTCAGCAGTTGTTTGTTTCTTTTGCTTTGAGTTCAGGGCAAGCCTGTGTCAAAACAAACTATTTCTAGGTGGATTGGGTTTTGCATTGCATTTTGTTATTCCCATCATGGCAAGGAGATTCCAGCTGGGATTAGGCCTCATTCCACAAGGGCTACTGCCACTTCAACAGCATTTCTAAGGGGAGTGGCAACTAAGGATATTTTGGAGGCAGCTACTTGGAGTTCAGTGCATACTTTCTCTAAGCATTATCACCTTCCTATCTACTCTAAGTCTAGGGCTGGTTTTGCCACAGCTGTTTTGCAAGGCATGTTGTCAGCTCCTACTTCTTTATGATTTGCCAGCCTCCCTTACCTCTGCTTTGGGATTCTACCCAATAGTAAGGACTGCAGCAATGTGGAACGAAGAACATAGTACAGTTTTGTACCTACCATAAATGTAGATGTTCGAGGATCCACATTGCTGCAGTCCAATTTACCCTCCCTCCTTCCCCTCTGTGTTTAGGGGTGGTTGTGTAGGTGAGGTTATATGTTGATATTTTTGTATATATTTTTGTATATATTGTACATAATTTTGGTGCAGGTATTTTGGGCCTTGTCTTTTTAGGGTCTTCTGACATCTGGGGCAAGAAAAGACTGAGGATATGACGTCGGTCATGCGCATTAGTACCCTGACGTACTGGCGCCAGTCTAATGCGCCCTGACCGACGTCAGCCATATACTCTGGTATTCGGGCCGACTGGACAGCGGACTACCCAATAGTAAGGACTGCAGCAATGTGGATCCTCGAACATCTACATTTATGGTAGGTACAAAACTGTACTTTTTGCAGTTTGACGTCTCTTAAAAAGACAGGAACCAGGGAAGGCAACATTTAAACAAAGACAACTAACAAAATGTATTGATGTTTAAAAGGAAATGGTCTACAGTGTTGCCATTAAAGGAGAAAGAATGTCAAACAACAAAAAGATGTAGCAGAACCGAACTCTTCTGATTGTATTGTGGCTTTCCCTTTAAAAAAATATAGTAGCTTGCTACTTTTTTTTATTTGTATATATGTGCTTTCTGCCTTTTTCTAGTGAAAAGTCCTGTGACCGTTCTCTAGATGTCCATTTCTATGTGTACTTGGACCCTGCGTATATCCTTTTAGGTGGTGGGTCTGAATCTATGCGTACATCTGCAGGCTTTTCTCTCTTTTGTTGTGCCATGCCATGTTTACCCTGGAGCTGATATGCCATTCATCAACATATGCATGAATGCTTGCTGTGCAGGATGTTCATTGTGTTTCACTGTTGCAGTCATTACTCTTGGGTTATCCTGCTGGCAGGCTACCCTCAGTCAGCCAGAATTCCAAAGTCTAGGTCTGGCGTCGGTTGCTGTCGCCCCTTCCCTGACATCAGTGCGCCAGGGGTATAAAAGATGCAGCCGACGCCATTTTCTTCAGTCTTTCTTCCCGCTGGGTACCTGAAGCAAAAGCAGTTTGCAAGTGCCGGTCGGCAACTCCTGAGATTTTCAAATCTGAATTTCAGAACCAAAGTCTTCATTAAAGCTAAGTACCCGCTAGAAACTTTTTCTTGCTCCAGACCGATGTCAGAAAAAGTTAACAGTTGTATTTCTTGTGGGAAGCAAATACCTCATAAGGATTTTCACTCTTACTGTATTCCTTGCCTAGGCCCTGATCACAACGTTGCTAGCTGTCACTTTTGTGCTAGATTTAACCAACGCAGTATCAAGCGTCAGTTCGATTTTGCATTTCATTACTTTAGCTGAAGATTTAATTATATAATGCCGTCGGACCAGCCGACAACCGAAGTTTACAAAAAATGCAAGGACAAGGATAGGCATCCGAGGTCCAAAACCGACGACAAAGCCTCTACTAGGCCAGTCGCCGTTTCGCCAGTTCTCGGTGAGGCACTTTTTCAGCCCCTGGCGCCCGCTACCTCAGAGCCACAGGCCACTACCGACTCCCACATGGAGCCGACTGGGCCTCTAGATACTCAAGGTATTGGACACTCGGAAATCATTTCCTCAGATGGGTCCAGAGCCGCTGAGCAGGCATCGGCTTCTGAAGGTGTCTTCAGACCTACACAACTATATATTAAGCCATCTTCAGCTTCAAAGACAAAGACTAAAACAGCTCTAAAGACAAAGAAACAAGTACAGCATTCTCCTACTCACACTTCCATGCCTAAAAACAGATTCTCAAAATGGTCGAAGACCTAATTACTTTGATCAGGAGCTCGCATCCCCTCCTGATAAGAGGCCTAGGCAAGAGACAGAGTATGATTCTTCTGATCAGGTATCTATTTCCTCTGATTTTCCTTTTCTGAACAGGATTACTCCATGCTTCCCTATGAGGATTCTGATGCTGAAGAATCCATTCCTTCAGCCTCTCCTCCTGAGGATTATTCTTTTGGGGAAACCCTGCATACTATGAGGGAGCATTTCCACTGGGAGAGCCAAGATTATTCTGAATCTAAGAAAAGGCTCAGAGACTTTCTGCTTCTTCATCAGCACAGACCCCTTGCTATTCCACCTGTTCTAGACATTGTAGATGATGTATTTTCAGAGTCCGACCTGTCCCCTGACTCTTTACCCCTAGTACCTGCTAAGCTGGACAGATACTACAGGGTCCCGGATTCTCATAAATTCCCGTATAAAAACCCCGCTGCTGACCCAGAAACTATATCACAGGGTCCCAAGGGGGTTAAAGCTTCCACTGCAAAAAACCCTGTCCCCTCTGATAGGGATTCTAGGGCTCTAGACAGATGGAGGAAAAAAGTCTACACTTCTGCTACCCTGGCTGTAAGGGCTTTAAATTGTCAGTTTCATATGCTTAAATATCAGCAATATGGAACAAGGAATTGCAGGATTTATTGCATGCAACTGAACAAGTGGGAAAGCATACTTTGCAATGTTGTTATGATTCACTGGAGGCCTCTTGCAGGGCCGCTGTTACAGATGTTCATCGTGTTACCCTGCTGCAGTCATCACACTTGGGCTATCCTGTCGTCAGGCGGTCCTGCAATCAGCCTGAATTCCAAAGTCTTGGTCTGGCGTCGGTTGCTGTCGCTTCTTCCCTGACGTCAGTGCGCCAGGGGTATGTAAGAGGCATCCACTGCAAAAAACCCTGTCCCCTCTGATAGGGATTCTAGGGCTCTAGACAGATGGAGGAAAAAAGTCTACACTTCTGCTACCCTGGCTGTAAGGGCTTTAAATTGTCAGTTTCATATGCTTAAATATCAGCAATATTTAATGTCACTGCTTAAACAGAAAATGTTGACACATACTGAATGTTCAGAGAACAAGGAATTGCAGGATTTATTGCATGCAACTGAACAAGTGGGAAAGCATACTTTGCAATGTTGTTATGATTCACTGGAGGCCTCTTGCAGGGCCGCTGTTACAGATGTTCATCGTGTTACCCTGCTGCAGTCATCACACTTGGGCTATCCTGTCGTCAGGCGGTCCTGCAATCAGCCTGAATTCCAAAGTCTTGGTCCGGCGTCGGTTGCTGTCGCTTCTTCCCTGACGTCAGTGCGCCAGGGGTATGTAAGAGGCATCCAAAGCCATTTTCTTCAGTCTTTCTTGCCGCGCGGTGCCCGAAGCAGAAGCAGTTTGCAAGTGCCAGTCGGCCGACACCTGAGATTTTCGAATCGAATTTCAGTCCGAAGTCTTCAAAGCTAAGTACCCCGTTGGGGAACCTTTTCTTGCCTCAGTCTGATGTCAGAAAAAGTTAACAGTTGCATTTCTTGTGGGAAGCAAATACCTCATAAGGACTTTCATTGTTATTGTATACCTTACTTAGGCCCAGACCACGGCGTCACTAGTTGTCGGTTTTGTGCTCAGTTCAATAAGTGAGCTATAAAGCGACGCTTTGATTTCACATGACACTACTTCGGTAGGAAATTTAATTACACTATGCCGTCAGAGCAACTGACTACCGGCGTGCATAAAAAACACAAAGATAAAGACAGGCAGCCTAGATCCAAGCCAGGCCTCAGCTGGGCTGGTCGGCGGTTCTCCGGTTTTCAGTGAGGTGCCTACGCAGCCCCTGGCGACCGCAGAATTGCAACCCCAGACCACTTCGGATTCTCAAGCAGAGAGTTCTAGGCCGACGCAGCCATTTTCTTTAGGCCCTACCGACAACATTGCAGAAGGAGAAGCCGGTGCCGTGGAAACACCTTCGGTTACAGAAGGTGTCTTCAGACCGACTACTCTCACCATAAAATCTTATGCTAAACCTAAGACTCCTCTAAAACCTAAAAAGACTGCACACCAGTCTCCAGTTCAAGGCCCCATGCCTAAGAAACAGATGCTTAAAATGGCTGAAGATTTGATTTCTTTAATCAGGGGTTCCCAACCCCCCCCCCCCCCAGACAAAAGGCATAGACAAGAGGAGGATTATGTCTCCTCTGATCAAGTGTCTATTTCCTCAGGCTCTTCTGAGGAGCAGGATTACTCCTTTCTCCCTTATGAAGATTCTGATGCTGAAGATTCCATTCCCTCAGCTTCTCCCCCTGAAGATTATTCCTTTGGGGAAACCTTACATACCATGAGGGAACATTTCCACTGGGAAGGTCAGGACTACTACGGTTCAAAGAAAAGGCTCCAAGAGTTTCTTTTGCTCCCCCAGCACAGACCACTTGCTATCCCTCCAGTTTTACACATTGTGGATGATGTTTACTTAGAATCTAGTCTAAATCCAGATTCTCTGCCTCCTGCTCCAGCCAAACCAGACAGATATTATAGAATGCCTGACTCACACAAATTCCTTTACAAAAGCCCTGTTGCTGACCCAAAGACAATCTCCCAGGGTCCCAAAGGGGCTAAGGCTTCTATGGCTAAAAATCCTGTACCCTCTGAAAGGGACTCCAGAGCACTAGATAGGTGGGGAAGAAGGTTTACACCTCAGCTACTCTAGCTATGAGAGCACTAAATTTGTCAATTCCACATGCTGAAATACCAGCAATTCCTAATGTCTCAAATAAACAAAAGATGAGCACACACCCACAACAGTCTGAATTCAAGGAAATGCAGGATCTGTTGCATGCAGCTGAACAGATGGGCAAACATACTTTACAGAGTGGATTTAATTCCTTGGAAGCTTCCTGTAGAGCAGCTGTTTACTAGGTCTGTTATACGTAGGCATGCTTGGTTAAAGGAACAGACTCTGCCTGATCATGTTAAAGCAAAGTTACTAGATGCACCCTTACAGCAGGATGTCTTATTTGGAGTTAAAGCAGAAGAGGTTTTAAGGAAAATGGAGGATAAGGCAAAATCTGTGCAGACGGTCAAAGATTTCTTACAGGTACAACCCCCACGCTTCAGCAGAAATTGGCCAACAAAAAATTGGTCCTTTCCAGCTTCTGACAGACCACAGAGGGGTAAATACAGACGCCCAAGGGGCAGAGGTCAAGCACAAATCCCTTACAAACCTCGCCATTGGGGCTCTGCAACACAGAAGGGAGGAGAAGACAGGTCCCAAACTACTAGAAGACAAACACAATGACTTAAACCATAAACTGCCAAGCAAAGCTCTCTTGGCAGCTCCCTTGGGAGGAAAATTAGCACTTTTTGAAGACAACTGGCGCATCATCACAAAGGACAAATGGGTCCTAGACATTATCTCACAAGGATACAGATTCCATTTCCACACCTTGCCAATGAAAAAAGGAATGCCAAACCTGCCACAAAATCAATGGGCAGAGGCACAAAAACAATTTACAGCTCTCATGGACATGAGAGCCATTCAACTGGTACCTACACAGGAGCAAGGCCAAGGATTTTACTCAAGGCTCTTTCTAGTCCCCAGAAAAGACAATGCTTGGAGACCCATTCTGGACCTTTCGTTTCTAAACACCTTCTTGCAAGTACCCAAATTCAAGATGCTAACACTACAGCAGCTTCTTCCCATGTTGGGCAAGAAAGCTTGGCTAGTAACGTTGGACCTCAAGGAGGCATACCTGCATGTCCCTATCAGACAAAATTGCAGAAGATACCTCAGTTTCATTGCAGGTTCAACCCATTACCAATTCTCTGCACTGCCCTTTGGCTTATCTACTGCGCCCAGGGTCTTCACAAAATGCCTGGCACCAGTAATTGCATACTGCAGACAAAGAGGAATTCAAATATACCCATACCTGGACGACTGCCTCATCCAAGCAGAAAGCAAGGACATTCTCTTACAACATCTGGCTTTTGTAAAACACCTTCTAAGTTGCCTAGGGTACACAGTAAACAAAAAGAAATCAAAACTAGTGCCCTCACAAAATATCACATTCCTGGGTGCCAACTTGAATACAGTGGCCCAGATGGCTTATCTGATGCCAGACAAACAACTACAACTAACTCAATACTTCAAAATAATGGCAACAAAGACCCAACTCCCTGCAAGAAAAATTCTGCAGGCCTTCATCTTGCATACTACTAATACCATTTGCAAAACTGCATATGAGGAAATTACAATGGTACCTGAAAAGTGTATGGACTCAACACAGCCACAGCTTGGAAACAGTAATGCCTCTCATTCCCTGCCTTCAACAGGAGTTTCTATGGTGGTCACAGGCATGTCACCTCAACAAGGGTCAGCCTTTCACCTTACCCCCAGCCAGGCAAACTATGACAACAGATGCATCGGACTATGCCTGGGGGGCACACATGGCAGGACAGTGCGTTCAAGGCATATGGACTGCAGATCAAAGAAGTCTGCACATCAATCAAAAAGAAATGCTAGCTGTACAGAATGCTCTGACAGCCTTCAAGGACCTCTTACATCCAGGACAGCTTATAATAAGGACAGACAACACCACAGTAATGTGGTACATAAACAAGCAAGGAGGTACACACTCCTACCCTCTATGCAGGCAAGCAATGACCTTGTGGAACACAGCACTGGCTTACCAAGTTCAATTACAAGCTCATTTCCTGCCAGGAGAAAAGAACACATTGGCAGACGGCCTAAGCAGGAACATCATGGATCCCCACGAGTGGAAACTGGATCCACAAGTATTTGCAATGATAACTCAAAAATGGGGGTGCCCAGACATAGACCTGTTTGCTAACCCCCAAAACTATCAGCTATCAAAATTTTGCACCAGGACATTTCACCATCAAGCTTTGAAAGTGGACGCGCACTCAGTTGGAAAATGCTGACAGTATATGTCTTTCCTCTATTGCCCCTTCTCACAAAGGTGCTGCTGAAAGTCAGAATGGAGAGACCCCGAATGATACTCATTGCCCCAGACTGGCCACGCCAGCACTGGTACCCACTACTAAGGAACATGGCCCACAGCCCACCATGGATTTTACCTCAAATTCCTCATCCGCTCACACAGCAAGACAGTCAGATTCTACACAGCCAGCTCAAAAACCTTAAATTTGGCTGCATGGCAAATCACCTAAGCAACCAGCCAGCTCCTCTTTCACAAGCTGTTATGGATGTCATTCTGGAGGCCAGGAGGCCCAGCACCAGGAAAGCCTACTCAGACAAATGGAAAAGATTTTGCGCCTGGAACCAAGCTAAAGGCCAAATTACCCTTGAGCCGGACATACCTCAGATTTTACAATATTTAACTGAGATGTTACACAAAGGACTTTCTTTTTCATCTATTAAAATCCACGCCTCAGCTATTTCAGCTCACTATAACACGGATCCTCCCTTATTTTCACATCCACTTCTAAGGCAGTACCTCAGAGGGGCCAAAAACATTAGGCCTCCCAGGACAGCACCAACACCAACTTGGGACATCAACTTTGTTCTGGAAAAACTTACGCTGCCACCTTTTGAGACAGCTTTCTCAGCTGATTTAAAGTTTATATCATGGAAGACTGCCCTGCTGCTAGCAATTACTTCAGCCAGAAGAGTCTCAGAGCTACAGGCACTAATGGCAGTAGAGCCTTTCCTCATTTTTTTATCAAGACAGAGTTTCTCTACGAAATAACCCCTCCTTTATGCCAAAGGTGGTATCCAGTGTGGCTCTAAATCAAACCATCCATTTACCCACCTTCTTCCCAAATCCACAGAACAAAGGAGAAAGACTCCTGCATTCCTTGGACATTCACAGGCAACTACGTTACTACTTGGATAAAACTAAGGTTTTCAAAAAATCTGACCAGCTTTTTGTATCCTATGCTACAGCATCACAAGGAAAGGCCATCTCAAAACAGACCATTTACAAATGGATAGGACATTGCATACCTTTTTGCTACACCCATCATGGAAAACCATTTCCTGCTAGCATAAGGCCCCACTCCACCAGGGCAGCAGCTACATCTACAGCCTTCCTCAGGGGGGTGCCAACCAAGGATATTCTGGAAGCTGCAACTTGGAGTTCAGTACACACCTTCACCAAACACTATCACTTACCACTTTACGCTAAGTCTAGAGCTGGCTTTGCCACTGCAGTTTTGCAGGGCCTTCTAGCCTCCTCTAACCCTGTTTGACTCCACCTCCCATCCTTAGCTTTGGGATTCAACCCAAGTGTGATGACTGCAGCAGGGTAACACGATGAACATAGTACAGTTTGTACCTACCATAAATGTAGATGTTCAAATGTATACCCTGCTGCAGTCCAGGTTACCCTCCCTCCATCCCCTCTGACCTAACTGAAACCTTTCTATACCTTAAAATCTGATACAACCTTTGTGGTGTATTTGCTTATAGCTGGAGGAATGTTTTGATTGTGCTAAACTTTTATTACTGGTACTATCTACTGATCATCTTTTGGGGGACACCTGACATCTGGGGCAAGAAAAACTGAAGAAAATGGCATCGGATGCCTCTTATATACCCCTGGCGCACTGACGTCAGGGAAGAAGTGACAGCAACCGACGCCGGACCAAGACTTTGGAATTCAGGCCGATTTGATGACAGGATAACCCAAGTGTGACGACTGCAGCAGGGTATACACTCGAACATCTACATTTATGGTAGGTACAAAACTGTACTGTTCTGTTATTAGAAGGCATGCTTGGTTAAAGGAACAGAATCTGCCTGATCATGTTAAAGCAAAATTATTAGATGCACCATTACAGCATGATACTTTGTTTGGTACTAAAGCAGAAGAGGTGTTGAAAAAATGGAGGATAAAGCAAAATCCATGCAGACAGTCAAGGATTTCTTACAGGTACAGCCACCCAGGTTTAGCAGGAACTGGCATTCTAAAAATTGGTCCTTTCCAGTGTCAGACAGACCCCAAAGAGGCAGATACAGGCATCCCAGAGGCAGATCTCTGCCCCAAGGCTCATACAGGCCTAAACAATGGGGTGCTCCTACCTCCAAAAGTGGAGAAGACAAATCACAACCATACATGAAACAGTCCCAATGACTTTCCTCTACCAGTTCCAAGCAGTTTTCTTATGACAGCCCCCTTAGGGGGAAAACTAGCACTTTTTTCATCAAATTGGCAAATGGTTACCCTAGACAAATGGGTCCTGAACATAGTGTCCCAAGGCTACAGGTTCATTTTCACACTCTACCAAGGTCAAAGGGCATGCCAGACCTGCCACACAACCAATGGGCAGAGGCACAAAAGCAAATTACAGCCCTCATGGACATGAGGGCCATTCAGCAAGTACCACAACAAGAGCAGGGGCAATGATTTTACTCCAGACTTTTCTTAGTATCCAGGGAGGACAAAACCTGGAAACCAGTACTGGACCTGTCTGTACTAAATACGTTTCTGGAAGTTCCAAAATTCAAGATGTTGACTCAACAGCAACTACTGCCCATGCTGGGCAAGAGGGCTTGGCTCGTAACTTTGGACCTAAAAGAGGCATACCTGCATGTCCCAATCAGACAATCTTGCAGAAGATACCTCAGATTCATAGCTGGCTCAATGCATTACCAATTCTCTGCACTGCCCTTTGGCTTATCTACTGCGCCCAGGGTCTTCATAAAATGCCTGGCACCAGTAATTGCATTTTGCAGACAGAGGAATTCAAATTTATCCCTACTTGAACGACTGCCTTATTCAAGCAGAGAACAAAGACACTCTTCTAAAGCATCTGGCGTTTGTAAAAAGATTACTGATTGGCCTAGGGTACACAGTAAATGAAAAGAAATCAAAACTAGTGCCCTCTCAAGAGATAATATTCCTGGGTGCAAGCTTAAATACAACTGCCCAGATGGCTTATCTCACGCCAGACAAGCAAAAGCAACTGACTACTTACTTCAAGAAATTGGCAAGGAAAATCCTGCAGGCCTTGGGTTTCATGGCATCCTGCATTCTATTAATTCCATATGCCAGACTGCTTTTGAGGAAACTACAGTGGTATCTGAAAAGTGTTTGGACTCAGCATTGACACAGCCTGGAGACAGTAATTGCACTCATTCCCTGCCTACAGCAGGAGTTTCGATGGTGGGCAGAAGCCTGTCACCACAACAAGGGTCTGCCATTCAGTTTACCCACAGCCAGACAGACACTGACAACGGATGCATCAGATTATGCCTGGGGGGGGCCCATTTGGCAGGAAAATGTATTCAGGGCACATGGCCTGCAAACCAGATGCATCTTCACATCAATCAAAAAGAGATGCTAGCTGTTCAAAATACCCTGACAGCTTTCAAGGACCTGCTTCATCCAGGACAGTTACGGATAAAGACAGACAACACTATGGTCATGTGGTACATAAACATGCAGGGAGGTACACATTCCTACCCCCTCTGCAGACAAGCAATGACCTTATGGGGCACAGCATTGGCTTTTCAAGTTCACCTGTAAGCACAATTCCTGCCAGGAAAAACAAATACTCTGGCAGACGAACTAAGCAGAAACCTCATGGATCCCCAAGAATGGAAACTGGATCCACAAGTCTTCAGCATGATAATAAGGAAATGGGGATGCCCAGAGATAGATCTATTTGCCTCCCCTCACAACTGTCAATTGCAGAGATTTTGCACAAGGATTTATCACAAGCAAGCATGGAAAGTGGACGC
>NC_056730.1:71268075-71270575 GCF_019279795.1 Protopterus annectens
GTGTATGTATATACATATATATATATATATAATATATATATATATATATATATGTGTATACACATGCACACACACACACACACACACACACACATATATATATATATATATATATATATGGTTCCACTTCATATCGAATTACCATTTCATCGAATTGCAAATCATACTCATTTCATCGAAAACTCATTTCATTGAATCTCAAATCATTGAAAACTATGAAGCAACTACAAATAACATCCCAGACACTTTGTACTATGTTTATGCAGGGGGGCAAGCCCCCCTGCACCCCCCATAATTAAATATACCAACTCCAATGTCGCACTACAGTGGGGTTAGGAAATTACCTTTACGTAGCAAAAAAAATTGTGGAATGTTATTTGTAGTTGCTTCATAATTTTCAATGATTTGAGATTCGATGAAATGAGTTTTCGACGATTTGGTCTCGATGATTTGCAATTCGATGAAATGGTAATTTGATGATATGAAGTGGAACCATATATATATATATATATATATATATATATATATATATATATATATATATATATATATATATATTCGCAGGGTTTGGGGAGGTGCAGGGAGTCTTGTCCCTCTTAAAAATGTTTTGTGTTTGTTTCCAATTATTGTAGATTCGATACAAAATGATTGTTCTTTCCTGGTTCATTATTGTGAGTGTTTCATCTGTGATGAGACAGTCAGTCAAACATATATAAGGCTCAGTGTTATGTCCTCTAACCATCATCCTGTTTTAAACTTCATATTTTCTCTTTTTTTCTTATGCTCATTATATTCATTCATTCAGTCTTTCAATTTCAATACAAACACATTATTTTATTTCAGGCTCATGGGTGGCTAAACTGGGCATAAAGCCAGAGGCAGCCTTTGGTGGTATTTTCCTTCTATAAAAGTTTAATTTAGTGTGAAGGGTCATTACTGATGCTTTGTCCCTTTCCACAGAGGCATCTTAAGACTCACCTGGCATCCATTCACTCCTTCTGGGTTCTTTCCAGTTTAAACACTTTTTTCTGGAAAAGCTCAGTGATATATTTTATATAGATCAGGGTAACTCATTTTATATTTTAATACACTCTCATAAATATTTACCCTCACTACTCATTTCTTTTCCCCACTCACCTTCTGTTTCTTTCTTTGACTGTTCCCCAAAACCTTTTTACTAACCCTACACATTCTATATTTATCATTACAGGCTATATGCCCATTGTAAATTAGATAAAGTTAATGTTTTAATAGTTTTAATGGCTAATTTGTAATTTAGTTTTTCATTCATTCCCAATTTTCACAAACTTGTTCAACATATTATAAGCAGACCTCTGAGAAAGGCATTACTATGTGTTGCACTGTTTACTGTTACTTGTTTCTAGTAATATTCTTAATACAATTAATATTTTATAATCGCTAACAGTCTGCTACAGGAGGCGGAGCTTGTGCGGCCACTACAGTAACAGACTCACAGGCTATGCATTTTTAGATGTTACTCATTTGTCATCAATGCCAACGTTTTTTGGTAATCAAGTTACCCTTTTCTGAAGTAAGGAAATCTATAAATGTGTTGTGCAAATACCTTCTTTTTTGCTGTTCAGTATATTCTTCTTTGAAACATTATTCCGCTGTACTTTTTTAGCACACACAAATTCTTCTGCTTTTTTCCAGTGCAAGAATTTTCAGTATTACCCACTGGATACAACTGTCACATGTATATGTCAGTAAAGCTTCTGCTTAGTATGGCTATGTATCTTAGCCAAGCGGCAGAATGCCTTCTGCTAATACTCTCAGCATTTCAGACAATGCACAAGCACATACCAAGTATCACTTCAGCCCTCTGTGCTGGGTGTCTGAGTCTGCTGGTCTTCATTTTGTAACTGTGTGTCTCTGAGCAAATCACTTAAGCAGTCAGTACTTACAGATTTAAAAAAAAATAAGTGCATACTTTAACTTGGTATAACTGAAGGGCAAATATGTCCTCCCGAAGACGCACCACTCTGGACAAACTCCAGCATCCTGTCAAGAACACATCCGCGACCCTCTACCAACACAGTTTAAACAACTGAATGGGGAACCATAAATTCACACCAAGGTTCCATCCATCTACTTTTCGGCTAAGGGTAAGCAGTTCAGCATGGGAAAACCAAGGGTTGAACCTGTCTGGCTGATAAGAACCCTGGACGCTAGCCTAATAACTTCCTGCAACCCTATGCATGCTGTGACTCCACTCCCCTTGTGGGAACCCCACTGCCCTGAGCCTACCCTAAACTGCAGCCATTGATGTGGCTTAATGAGCCAGAATAAAGTAGGTTACCCGTGGCCTCACTACATGACTCCAGCCACCAGAACACCCCCCAGCAGAACCCCTTACCTTTCATCTCTGCTTCCTTCAGGCCCCTGAGCTTTTCCCACCTGTGACCTCACCGCACGTAGCTCTAGCATTCAAAACTTTTTCCAGCAACATCCATCACATGAAGAGACCGCTTCCTTCGGC
>NC_056730.1:71278075-71283794 GCF_019279795.1 Protopterus annectens
TCCTATTTTCCTACAGTATGTGAAAAGCAGAGTATTGCTTCACATCACATGTCATGTTGTTGTGACTTTCGGCTTATCCCGATTAGGGGTCGTCACATGTCATGCTAATAGTCAAAAATGTTCTTTACTGGGCAAACATATTAAAATAAGACAGCAGCCCATAATTATTTTGAATGTGTTTTTTCCATTCCATTTGCAGACGTATTCAGATTACATCTGTGCACCAAAAGCTCTGGTGATTGGCCACAGGAACTTGTTTCAGCTTTTTGAAGCTTGGCCATTCCTTGTGAGCCTTCTAATTCACTGCAATGTAAGCACTAGCTGTTACCAATCGCAGTATAAATGGACATACCTACATTTTAAAAAGGGCAAAGATCATGACCTTAAATGACTGCTAAAGGTAACTAAATATCAGTACTGGGAATCACTCTAAGCATGGAGCTTCTAGGTAAACACTGTACTTACTATATACACAAAAAATGATACTTTCTTACATAAAAAGAAGTCATTCATGCTGGAAGAAGATGGTACAAACAACAGCAGAGAAGGATCATGGCTGAACATCAAACCCTGCAGTGGCACAAAGCATGGTATTAGCTGTAGGCCCAGGGCTGACTGTACCAAGTAGGCAGCTGGTAACAGTGTCATTTACCTTGCAGGGCATCGATCATCCACAGGTTCTCTATATTTCAGTTGCTCAAGACTTTTTGTTTGATGCCATATGATAGTAAGGGAGAGACCATCTCATAAACAAGGTCATAGTTCTGTGAAGCTATTATGTGAATTGGGCATTGGTAATACATAAGTAATGAACTGCTCCTTATAAATAAATGGTACAATCACTTTCCTGTAGAACTACCGGTAATAGCAACAGAAGACAAATAAATGGCTGTTTATCACAGTTCTGAACACTGAAATTGTGAGAACCAACATTTAAAAAAATTGATATTTTACATGCTATTTTTTCAGGGGGAAATCCCCTCTTCCCTGTGGTAGGCATTTGCCCAATTAATCCACCAATTCCTCATACTACCTCAGATGTTGCTGTACCTTAGGCAAGAGGGCTAAAGATGAGATTTTCAAAATTTGAAGACTTGCAATTTTGGTCCTCAAAATTATGACAGGATCCCCAAATACAAATATATTTGCTTAGACATATTTTTTATTCAAGCAGTCATTTTTCAGTCATGAAATGTTACTATTATATTTATGTTTGGGGGAATGGGGGAGAAAAAACAACATTCATCCTTTACCATGAAATCCAACAAACGTTTCTGAACTCAGCAACTTGGTAATAAGGACTTCAGGATAGTCAAACTAAATCAAGAATTTCTCAACAGAAAAATGTGTTCTACTGTAACATAGTTCACCTGTGTGCATAATGTTTATTTATTATTATTATTATTTATTTTACATTTGTTAACCGGGATGGTCAGACTGGATACATGTCCTTTTTCAGCGGAGGCCCGGGGAGAAAACCTCCAACAGAGTTACATTGATAATTAGGTACAGTAAATGAGCTGAAAGAACTTAACAAAAACATAGGCTATTTACATACAAGTACAAGACTGCCATTACTATTTCTGAGATTACTACAAATGTAACATTATTAACATATTAGCAAGGACGGTAGGCAGTATAATGACATAGAGTTAGACAGGATACATATTTCTTTATCACAGTATACAAAGTACTTATCATCTTAGCTAGTTGTTTATGTTTTAGTAAATGGCACAGAGCTAGTCTGGGTTTGAGCAAGGACATAGCCAGTGTGACTTGAAGTGGAGTTTTAGACTATTTTTGAATTGACTTAGAGAAGTTGCAAGCTGCTATGTTATTTGGGAGAGAGTTCCATATTTTACCAGTGGTGTTGGCAACAGCGCCACCACCTAGGTTGAGAAATTTAGTTGTTTGGACAAGGAGTCTGTTTGCTGAGCGAGGCAGCTTAGATTGGCGAGGGAGTCATTGTTTTTAGTGCTGGGGTATTCTCAGGTTGTTTAAGGATTTTGGAAGGCCTCTATGAGTTGGGACTGGTGAAGGTGTGGAAATTCTATCAATCCAAGCTTTTTCAGGTTAGTACAGTGGTGTGTTCTGTAGGGTAGGCCTGTAAACTAACCTGGCAATGTGATTATAGCAGGATGAGAGTTTGGCCAGATCAGATTTGTTAAGGTGAGTGAGGACAGGAGAGGCATATAGTAGGGTAGAGGAGAAGGTGTGAACGGGCTGTGGCTGCCCTGGCATTCATGTAAGGAAGGCTTTAATTCTATATAGGGTCCCAAGTTTCTTGTTGACTGACTTAATGGCTTGGTTGATATGTGTGTGTATATCAAATCTGAGTTTATTGTCAATGTTTACCCTAATAGCTTTGTATAGGTGTCTGTGAGATGGATGGTCCCATTATTGGATTTTATAGTGAAGTTTTCAGTCGGAGATCTATTGGTTGGGTAGAAGAGAAGTAACTTTCTTTGTTTGGATTTAAGATCAGGAGATGGCTGGCAAGCCAGTTTTCGACTTTGGTGAAGCTATGTTGGGTGGTAGTTAGTAGATTTGCAAGAGAGGCATTGGAACATATTATAGTCGAGTCATCTGCATATTGAATGCAGATGGCTTCAGGGATGACTGTTTGGATGTCGCTATGAAGACCGAAAAGGAGAGGTCCTAATATGGAAGAAACCCTTGAGGAACTCCTATGGTATTTGGTAGTAGGCAGGAGAGCTTGTTTTGCCACATTACTGCTTGTTGTCTCCCAGTGAAGTAAGCTTGAAACCAGTCAAGGGCTGGAGTATCTAGATACAGGGTTTTAAAGTATATAGAAGTAACTGATGGTTTACCATATCGGGCTTTAGATAGGTCCAGGAAGAGAGCGGAGGATATTTTTATTATTCCAGTTAAGATTAATGTTTTCAGTAAAAGAGAGGAGGGCAGTGGTTGTACTATGATGGGTTCTGAATCCATGTTGAGAGTCTGTGAGTAGTTTATTTTGGGTTAGATAGAGCATTAGTTGGTTGTGCATGCACTTTTCCATAATTTTGGTAAAGCAAGTGGTGATAGTATAGCTATAGGTCTATAGTTGGATAGTTCTGTGGATGAACCTCCTTTGTGGAGTGGAACAACATAGGATATTTTCCAAATTGAGGATTGAGGCCTCAGTTATGGTTCTGTTAATTAGGATTGAGATAGGGTAGGCTACGACATCTGCAGCAATTTGCAGGTATTCAGCCGGCAGAAGATCAGCTGAAAGGGTGGTTGGCTTCAGTTTTTTCAAAAGGGATCTGATAAAGGATGTGGACACTGGCTGGAAGTTAAAAGAGAGTGGTGAGTCAGGTATAGTGTTTAAAGTGTGTGGGAGGAGAAAGTTGGTTAGCTAATGACTAGATGGTTTCTGTGAAGAAAGTATTGAATGAATTGGCTATATCTTCTTGGCTCTTGTCAGATAATGTTCCTGGGGTCGGAGTAGTGGATTTGCCTGGTTGGAGAAGTTTATTTATGCCCGCCCAGTACTTTTGAGGGTTATTCTGATGTTTATGTTGCAGATTGTAGAAGTAATTTTTCTATCTAGTATGATGGCTTTTTAGGTCTCATTTCTAAGTTGTTGGAATTTGATACGATCTAGGGTAGTTTGGTAGTGTAGCCATTTATCCCACGCTTTGTCTCTAGTTGTTATTTTGGTTTTGGTGTCTGTTGTTAGCCAGGGTGCTAGTTGAGTTTTAATTCTTATTGAGCGTTTAAGGCATGCGAATCAAGTATAGTAAGGAATGAATTGTTAAATGATGACACTGCCTCATCAAGGGGAAGGAACTTTAGTTTTGTCCAGTTACATGATTTGAGTTCAAGTTGAAATTTAGTTGGGTCAAAGTTTTTCTTGGATCTGATAGACCTATAAATAGGTAAGCTTGTACAAGTCTTTCATGATGTATGTGAGCAGGTAATCACTAAGATCATTAGGGAGAGTTCCAGACATATAGTTCTGGGGATGACTGTTGGTGAGTATCCAGTCTAGTATACTCTCTTTTTGGTTATTGTTACCTGTACGTGTGGTAGATGATATTATCTGAGAGAATCCATGTAGGTTAACAGGGATGGGGGACTGTGCTGTGCATTGGTTCCAGTCAATATTAACATCGCCCAGGACAATAGTTTCTTGAGGGTAGTTGTTGGCAATCCAATGTAGAATGACCCCAGATGTTTCTACATTGTTCCCAGGGGGATATAGGTGACAATTAGGGTTAATGCCCTTATGATTATTTAGTAGAATTTTTAGAGCTAGTATTTCAGTTAGAGACCTGGGGTGGTTGTATAGCAGGCCGGGTTAGTTATGATGTTAAGTGTGCTATTATATAAGACGGCTATTCCACCTCCTCTTTTCTTTACTCTATCTGCCCTAAGTATCGTAAACCAGGAGGCAGGATCTTATTGTCTTTGGTTGATGGTCGGAGCTATGTTTCAGATAGACACATTATGTTGGGGAGGTATGTGGCTAGTACAGCATGCAAGGCTATGTATCTTATTGTTTAGGCTTCTAATGTTTAAGTGGCATATTAGGAGGAGTTGACCAGTTGGTGGGAGAGTGGTGGGCTGGTAGGATTTTGAGTTAAGGTTGGGCCTGGATTAGGATGGATGTCCCATCTTTGGTTATGTTTTTTCTAGATACGCTAGTAGTCTAATAACTTTGAATAGTAGTTTTAGTTCATATTTGGATTTTGGTGTTGATTGGGTGGTTTTTAGAAGCAAGTGGTTGGAATTTATAATTTTTTGGGGTAGTGTAGTAGTGGGCAAGTTCCACAGTCAGTGGAGGTAGGGGGTCTTGGTTTGGCATTTTGGATAAGAGAAACCTACGAATGAGATTTTCATAGCTAGTAAGAAAGTATGGCAGAATTAAGAGTGGTAAGATAAGAGGAAGGAGTTTATAATTATTTATAGACATGTTATATGTCATCAATGGGTGGGGTCAGTGTGCTTCAGAGGAATAGTAGTGGTTAAACAGGAAAGTGGTGGGGGAAATTGGAGAAGAAGTTGTGTAGGTTGGAGAGGAAGTAGGTGTGGCCCAGTGGCTATAAATGTAGACAAAGTGGGGGCGGGTGGGATAAGGGGGTAGGGAGGAGAGCGAAGCGAGCCCGAGCATAGCGAGGGCGAAGCGCATCGGGGCTAACCCAGTCCCAGTTTTTGGTCCTATGAGTGGGGTAAATAGTCTGATAGTGTAAGTAAGCAGATTGGAGTACAGGCTTGAAATTCAACATAAACATATACAGTTGTAAACTGTCTAATACAATTCAACATAAATAGGCATTTACAGTTGTAAAACACTTACTGGAGAGTGTTTACTGGAGAGTGTTTACTGGAGAATGTGATACACATACAAATGTCTTGGGGAGAATCTTAAGAAAATTTGAAAGCAGGAAACAAAAAAGACAAAACATTTACAATTTTAAGACAGAATTTATGTGTTAAAATGAAAGGCCTATATCAAAAGAGAGGGAAAATAGCATAATGTTTTAGACAAGTCAGTAAATTGTTCTTTTCAGACAGCTGCCAGCATTTACATTTTATGTCTGTGTTATGAGTTTAACTTCAGGCCAAGAACAAAAAATAATTAGGACAACCACAGGGATACTGACATTGTTTCTAGGAATTGTGCTACTACCCTAGAACCTAATGGATACTTCTATCTGCTTCAGCCAATGTGAAATTCTACCACAATCAAGGACAGAAACCTCCAGCA
>NC_056730.1:71284294-71320546 GCF_019279795.1 Protopterus annectens
TTTTTAAAAAAATCATTTCTTTCAACGTAGGGACATTAACATTTTTAACCACTGGGCAGGATTCACGAAGGCTTACACGGAGTTTAAGAGTAGTGTAAGCCTCCCGATCCAGGAACAGCCCAAACCTCTGTGTAAGAGACAGCTAAAACGTCTCTTACATGGACTGGGCGTGGAAATGCTCAATACCTCATTTGCAGCTCAAAGATATGCAAATGAGGTATTTGAGCGATCCAGGAAGCCCAAAGCAGTCCGTGTAACGAACGTTTTAGCTGCAGAAATGTACTCAGCTGACAACTGAGTGCAAAATTGACAACGGAGCTATGTCAGCTCCAAATAAAGGGTGCATATGTGTCATCTAGCATGCCAATGGCCAAATATGTGGCCATTGGCATTAAAAACTGATGCAAAATTATTTAAAATAACTTTTTTTTTTTCGGGGGATTTTGATGTTTAACTGCAGCGCACACCCGTGCAAACGGTGTGTGCTGCCTAAAAGTGAAAACCGAAGCTTATAAGCCCACAATTGTGGGTTTTATGTATTACATGGAATGACAATGCAGGGACTAGCAGACCAAAAACAATATGGCACAGTGTAGTGGTTGCCAAGGGGGGGAAGCTCAGTGTAAGAGATGTAACTAAGCATTACTAGGCAATCCTATGTAAATGAGGGTTACAATACTGAATCACACTGCCACATAGGTAATGAGCACTTTCTGAGTAGTGTAAGAGTTACAGAAGGGGGAGGAATGGAGTAAGTGGTAGGTGACATCACGGGGGGAATGATAGAAATAAATGTATCACATTGGAGGGCAGTGTAACGTGACAGATGACAGACAGACATCAGGGAGAGAGGTGTGTCCCAACAGAACACTAGGAAAGTCAAGAAATAGAGGGTGCACACTATCCCACCACTCAAACTTTCTTGATATACGTGCATGCGCACGTGTGTGCGTGTGTAAGGCAGGCTCACCATGTGGGAGTGTGTTGCAAACCGTTTAAAACGGTTTGCGTGGGCGTGCACATGTGTAAGGCAAAGTGCGCGTGTTTTACCATGAATCAGCCAAGTCCACACCGTGTAAGGATGTGTGCGCGCGTGTAAGTAACTGTGAGCGTGCTTAAGCTGGTGTGCACGTTGCTCCCCCTGAGGAAACAGAGAGGAAAAAGGAAACAACCAGAATACAAGGAAGCTGCCAGAGGATACTGCTGGAGTTAATTGGTGGAAACAATTGGAAGCAGGCAATTACACAGGCAGACTAGAAGCCCAACCCAGCACTTAAAACACTGTAAACAGCAGTGCAAGGTGTTTCTCTCAAGAGATACTGCAAGAAAGGAGTAAGCTATCAGAATTGAAAACTGAAAAAAGCTGAACTCAGAGCAGAAATGCTAGGGGCTGCCATAGCTGTTATAATCAGGCATAGGCGAATTGCTGAGGGTGGTGACAATGCAGATGCTGATAGACAACCCAGAGTGAGGAGAAGGAGGAGAGTATACAGGCCCAGGGTCACCTACCATGGGTAACATGAGCTGGAGATAGTAGAGTGCTACAGAGTGGACAAAGACCTTCTGCAGCAAATTGTTGAGCTGTGCACGACACGTCTCACACACAGAACCAACAGAGGGGAACCCATCCCAGTGGAAACCAAGGTATGTGTTGGCCTAAGAATACTAGCAACAGGTACCTTCCAGAGATCAACTGGTGATATGATGGGGATATCACAGGCATCAGCCTCCAGGGTACTGCACCAGTTCCTGGATGCCATGTCAGCACATGTCGGTGATCATGTATATTTCCCCAATGCCCGTGAGGTATTGGCCAGCAATATGCGTCTCTTCCAGCAAATAGCGGGATACCCTGAGGTACTGGGTGCAATAGACTGCACGCACATACGCATCAAAGCATCAGCCAGTGAGCGGGGTAGAGCCTATATTAACCACAAGGGATTCCCCTCCATCAACTGCCAGGTCATGTGTGATGCCCAGGGCATAATAATGAATGTGTGTGATGGCTTCCCTGGGAGCTACCACGATTCCCACATCTGGCATCTGACGCAGCTGTACCAATCATTTGCCAGTGGGGACTTCCCACACGGGCACCTAGTGGGGGATGCAGGTTATGTACTTGAGCCGTGGCTGATGACACCCATCAGAAATGCACACACACCTGAACAGTAACACCATAATGAGGCACACGCACAAACACGTAATGTCATAGAGCATGTGTTTGGGCTGCTCAAGTCACAGTTCCGGTGTCTGCACACATCTGGTGGAGCCTTGCAGTACACGCCAACTGCATGTACCCAAATGATCATGATATGTGCTATGCTACATAATATGATCCTGTGGAAACAGCTGCAGCAGGACCAGCATAGGGCTGGGCCAAACATACCCCCACCATTGCCAAGGCCACCACAGGCAGAGGGTGACTCGGAGGAGGAACAACCTGACCTTGCCCCAGTAGGCAGAAGGAGGCGTGCCCAGTATGCCCTGGCCTTGGCAAAGAGGCAACGCATAGCACATACACTGGCTCAGTAGGAACACTGGGACTGGTACCTCCTCCGACTCACTCATATAATAACAGGGACGCCTAACATGACACAACCTGCTTCCAAACATGTACAGGGAGTGTAGTATGTGCATCCGACAGAGGCAGCCCTGCAGCACCACCTGAGGCATGAATGCCATGTGTTAAGTAATGTAACACCATGTACCATATGCACACCTGAGGACCCTGACTAACATCCACCCTCACCAATCATAAACCACAAAAACACAAACCCACCTTCATAGGTACCACAAGGGATAGGAACCTAGATGTAATGCTACCCAATGCCAGAAGTATAAACAGCAAGATGCATGCAGTGTAAACGCACACAGTATAGAGAATGTAGATATCAGTGCTGTAATAGAAAACTGGGTCAAAGCCCACATCAGCACCCTAACACTACCAGGTCACACCTCATACAGTGATGTACAGCTGCAAAAACATGGAACAAGCTACAAAACGAGTGTGACTAGCAATAAATGTCATGGATAACCACACTCCCATGTTGGTACCACAACAAGAAGCAACATGGATTAGCCATGGTCAAATACCAATGGCTAAAACTGCCTACTACTATATAGCTTGCTGCAGACCACTGTCCTAATAGCAGGAACTGCACCAGGCCTATGTTGGAATACAGGAAGATATCAAGCCCCCCAAACCACATTATATTGCTTGACTGACAATACCTACACATACACCATAGTTCCATAGTTTCATAGTTTACTACTAGGCTATCTGCCCTAGTGCATTTATAAGCCTAGCCATAGTGATGTAGCTATTGCCACCCCTTATAGTGGTAATAAGTGTACAGAATAGATTCCGAATATTGTGCCTCTGACTTAGTAGTGACACATTATGACCCCCTTACTTAATCGAATAACTTGACTGTGCCTCAGTGAGGACCCCTGGGGTAAACCTACAATCTCACATCCACTTGTCCAGATTTCTCTTGAAGAGAGTCAGTGAGGGACTCTGTCTAACATGAACTTGGATTCTTTGCTAGAGTGTGAGAAGCCTCTGAGTTATGACTCTGTCCCCCCAGCATGTCCTATACATGTATGTGCTGAGGTTCAAATCTTTAGCTCTCATGGTTCTGGTGGATTTGGATTGCTTGCAGTGGAGCATGTCCACCAAATCCTGATTGGACATGGTCTTGTATGTCAGGCATAGGTCACCTGTAAGTAGGCGGTATGCTACTGAATAAAGCTGGATTTCCTTTAGTCTGGAAGCATATGACGTGTTGTAGACCCTTGATCCTCTTGGTAAGGTACTTTTGGGGTCTCTCCAGCTGTTGCAAGTGCTGGGTGATGTACATACCAAATGGGGCTTTGTACTCAATCATGGGCCTGATAAGGAAGAAGTATATGGGTACAATGACCTCCTTTGATCTGGATGGAAAACCCTTCATGATAAGGTGGGCAAGATAGAAAGTCTTTCTAACCACTTTGGCAACATGGGTGTCAAACGAGAGGCCACTATCTACATGGGTCCCCAGGTGTCTGATTTGTTTTCTGTGCTCAGTGGGTTGCTGTCTATGTATTGATTTGTAGGTACTTTGTTCCTCCCAAAGGGGATGACTACACATCAGTTGCATTCAGTTTCAAGCCATGATTCTGGCACCAGCTATCTGTCTTTGTGAGGGCATTCTGTAGGATGTGTGCCGGCTGATGTATTCACTATGGTGCCTAGGTTGCAGTCATCTGCAAACTTTGTCAGCCACAACCCTCCTATGTTTGCTTTCACATCTGAAAAGTAAATGCCAAATAAGAGGGGTCCCAGGACAGATCCTTGTGGGACACCACTTGTGACTGGCTTTGAATCTGACAAGGCACCTGCAATGTCGACTTTATGGGTTCTGTTTCTTAGCCATTTTGCAACCTATCCTGTGACATATGGTTTTATATTTCAGCTGTTGAGCTTGTCTATGATGCCTGAGTGGGGTATTGCATCAAAGGCCTTAGCCAAGTGCAGGTAGGATGTGTGGACCGCTTAGCCCTCATCAATGGCCCTACTGACAGTTTCAAAATAGTCAACTAGGTGCAAAAGGCAGGATCTGCCCTGTACAAAGCTGAACTGGGTGGGATCAAGGGTCGGTAGGTCACCAATGTCTCTGTTTAAGAGCTCCATAATGACTCTTTCCATAGCTTTGCAGACAAAGCTGGTTAAGCTTGTGTGGTGGTAGTACCCAGGGTCTGTGGAGGCATCTCCTTTGTGGAGTGGGACCACTGTTGCTGTACGCCAGTGTTCAGGTACATATCCTGTAGCAAGGCTAAGGTTAAATAGCATTTGTATATACGGGTTTAGCTCCTTCTGGAGTTCACATAGCACACAACTGGGGATACCATCAGGTCCCATTGATGCTGTGTTCTTGTCTTTGCTGAGTGCGGCTCTCACATGGACATCTGGGATGACAGTGAGGTTACATTCAGCTGTGATAACTATCTACTTTTGGGGGTGAGGGAGGGGGAAAATTGCACTGAACCTGTCTGCCAGAATGTTGCCAATATCTGTCAGGTCACTGAAATATATGTTGTTGTGTACCAACTCTGAGCATATCTGAGGGTTCCCACCCAGGTTTCTGACATAAATGAAGAAGGCATTGTGGTTATCTTTATTGTCTTTGGTGAGTTTTGTCTCAAAGTTGACCTTGGATGTCTTTATGAGAGAATGTAGCTTTTTACTAGTGCTGATCACAGCTGCCTTCCCTTTAGGAGATGTAGCTCTGTCTTGCATTAGTATCCTTCAGTTGTTATACAGTTTGTTTATGGCTGGGGTCCACCAGACAGGCCACTTTCCCTTGGTGGAGAAGGTCTTGGTTTTATTTGTGATTGCATGGTCCATGCTTTCTTGGAGATGTCCGTAGAAAGCGTCTGTGAAGGAGTCACCATTGTGTGTTGTGGTTTCCACTGGCCCAGTGGGCTTAAAGGATACCATCTCAGTCTGAAGAAGTGTGAAGTCAGCTTTTGAGACGTTTGTCACTATACTCTTTGTATTATACTAGCACCGACACATTTGTAGACAATTTCCCAGAATCCATCAAACAAAATGGACATGCAAAATGTAACACTTCCACAAGAGGGGTAAGCATACTGGATGTGATAATCAGAAATATGTGTACTGGATGTCAAGATGAGAAGTGTATCCCTCACTGGTAAGACCAGACCATAGAGTAATCACACTGTAGTTACACATCCCAACCCCAGTCCCTGGCCAGAATACCACAGTGAAACACATGTATAAAGCATAGCTTGCACCCCTACAAACCAATGTGGAATCCATGAAAGACCCTGTGCAAGTCCAGAATATGGGACACACTGCAGAACATGTTATAAAGGCATACCATGAACACAGCCAAGAGTACTTGGAGTCTGCAATCACAAATAACAACAAGACACAATGCCATACACCCAGGCATCTGGCATGCTGGACACCAGCAATTACTAAACCATTGAAGAGAATGAGGAAGCTACCACATGATAAATCAAACATAAAAAGTGAAGTAATCAGTGATCACTAGTATGGCAATAAAATGTGTCCACACATACAATCCACTAAGGCCAGGCAAAACAAGTAGAATCTGTGAATCCAGTGGCAATGTGACACCTGTCCCAAGTACACACACAACAACTCACCCCAATAAATACAAATATATGTGATAGACGCAACCAGGTAGCCAAACCAGAGCCTGAGCACCCCCAAATCAGTACTGTCAAAACTAGTCAGGAGGACAAGGTAACCACATACACCACAAACCCAGTCCCACATAGACCTACAACGACTGTAAATCAAACACATAAACACAAAAACATTCCCAGAGGCCATAATTATAAACACACAACACCAACACAAGCCTCCAAAGCAGACACCCAATAAAACAACCTCCTGACATAGCACATGTAACACATAGTACACAAAGCTGGTGTGCCAAACAGTCACAGGACAGAAGGAGAAACAACATGCCTGATACAGTTGTAATAGGTGACTCCATAGTGAGACATGCTGCTGTTCCAGGGATGGCTTGCACCTGTTACCCATGAGCGTCTGGATATTGCCTAAGGCTTTTGCAACCTACAGAGATCCTTTCGTAGGCAAGGCCAAAAAGACTAACCCACCACCATAGAAAACAAAACTGGAAAGAAACAGAAGGGTAATGCTGATCAATGCCAGATGTGTAAACCTCAATATGCATGCTCCTGAGGCCCTCCCCAGTATGGAGAACATTGATGTCTGTCCAGTGATAGAAACCTGCTGCAAGCCCCGTGACAGCATACCAGCACTACCAGGTAATACCACATATCATGTGTTATGGCCACAAAACCTGGAACAAAACATAAAAGGAGGGTGAGTATCCATATTCATCACAGACACCTATACGTCCAGTTAACTGACAATGCTTATGTCATTGCAGTCCACCCATGTGCAACTAACCGTAGGCAAGACTGCTGTACAATCTGTAGCATGCTACAGACCACACTCTCACACACAGGAACCCCACCCCACTGTCCTGAAGACAGTGGACAGTATGAATGTACCACCAAATACAAAACAAGGTACACACAAATTACCACATAGGTGGTAAACCATTATGTGTGGAAGGAGTAATCAGGGACCTAGTGACACAAGTGGACAGTAACCTGTTATGTGACAGTCACATCGCCAATTTGGCTAGGAAGACTGTCTATATTGGACACTGTATCATGAAAGGATTCACATCTCGTCAACAAAGGTCATTGTGCCCTATATACTGTTCCCTTATCAGACCATATTGTAGTACAATGCCTCATTTGGGATGTACATTACCTGGCACCTGCAGCAGTTAGAAAGACCTCAAAGGTACCTCACCAAGAGTCAGAAAGGGTCTCAAATATATGTCATATGCTGCCTGGCTGTAGACACCACAGCTGAATGCAGTCACATACTGCCTACACAGAGGCATTGTATGTCTGTTGTACAAGTCCATGTCCAACACAGAAGCAATGGACATGCTCCACCCCAGAAAACTCAAAGCCATTGGAGCTATGTGAGTCAGAGATGTCAACCTCAACACATAATCAAATAGGATGTGCTCGACGGACAGATACATAACCCTGAGTCTCTCCACACCCTGGAACAGAATACCACTACATGTTAGGCAGAGCCCCTCACTGACACTCTTCAACAGGAAGTTTGCAAAATGGATGGATAATTGTAGATGTACACTGGGGGTCTTTACTGTGTCATGTCCAGACAGAGGCACAGCTAAGTAAATCATAAATGGCCATAATATTCACATAGCAAGGGGTGGCAAAAGCCACACACACTGTGGCTAGGCTTACAAATGCCCTAGGGTGGATAGCCTAGTATGAACCTATGAACCTATTATAATACAAATTGTACAGGACACTAAGGATAACCCCAAGGCTGCTGAAACTGATGGTAGGGAGCATGTTGTGAATTCCCAGATATGCTCTGGATCACACAAATATTACAAACAACATACCAAACACACACACGTATTGCCAACATACATCCTGACAGGTGCAGTGCAAACCCCCCCCCCCATAATGCAAAATATCTTTCCCAGCAGACTGCTGCCTCCCTGACATTATGTCAGCCTTACCACAGGATATGTGCCCAAAGAGGAGTGTACAACAACAGTGGTCGTTCTCAAGAAAGGTGTCGCCTGAATGGATACTAAAATCAACCACCACAGAATCCTGAGAAGCTTGGTCTGCACAGCTATGGAAAGGATCAGCATGTACCACAGACATACAGATATTGGGGATCTATTGACACCCGACCCTACCCAGTGTGGGTTTATTAAGTGCAGACCCTGCCCTTAAACATGTGTGACTCAGTTGAAACAGTAATTGAGGTCACTGATGAGGGCAATGTGGTCCACACAGTGTAGCTGGACCTTGCAAAGCCTTCCATACAATACCCTACGTGTTCAATATAGATATGCTCACCAGCTTATATATACACCCCTATGTCACTAGAGGGGTTGCAAACCAGACCAATGACAGAACTGACATGGTCTGACAAGCTGCAGCCATGTCAGACTACAAACCACATATAACAGGTATCCCACAAAGCTTGGTCCTGGGACCTTCCCCGTCTGGTATATATGCCCCATAGGTACAGGCCAACATGTAAGGACTGTGCCTGAACATGTTTGCAGAGGACTACAAACCGCCCAACATATCTGACACTCCAGCTGACACAAGCATCCCACAAAAGGGCCACATAGAAACAGACAACTGGTGCCATAGCCATGTCAGCATGTTAAATGGAGAAAACTGTATAGTCAACCTCTGTGGATATACAGTAAGTGACCACCAATTACCACATAGGTGTTAACCCATTACATACATAACATGTAATGACAGACCTGGGTACACAAGGTGATACATATCCTGCATTGGACAAACACGTGGCTGTAGTGTTAACAGAAACAATCCATATACCAACCTAATCATGAAGGTTATGACATCTAGATAAGGGGAGGTCATTGTGGTTCTGCAGTTATCCTTCATCAGCGTTACAATTGACTACAACAGCCCCTGTGGGGTGTACATCAGCAGACACCTCCATCAACTGTAAAGTCCACAACAGTACCTCACCAGGAGTATCAAAGAGCTTGAACAGATGTAATGTGTTGCCTGATTAAACAGAGTGCAACTCCACACACTGCCATGCTGGCCACCCAGACGCAAGCTGTGCCTGATGTAGAAAGCCATGTCCAAGCTGGAATCAATGAACACGCTGCACCTTGTACAATCTGAATGGCAGTGAGCTATGCACATGAGGGACCTGAACCCCAGCACTGACATACATAGGACAAGCTGTACTGCATTATCCATAACACAGAAGCCATCCCACGCATGAGTAAACTACCAGTACAGGTTATCCATAGAGTCACTCGTTGATTCTCCTCAACAGGAATCTTAATGAGTGGATGGGAGATGGTAGGTTTACCCTGGGTATCACTGTTATGTCACGGGTAGACAGAGGCACAGTATACTAAACATGACATATGTCATGGCAAACTACACTTACAATGTGTTGAAGGACAAACACACTCTCTGACTAGCATTAGAAATGGCCTAGGGCACATCGGTAGTGTTTGCCAATGTACGCCTATGTTGTGGAATACACTACTGATGTTGGACGAGGCTGTTGTAGTAGTTAATATCTGAACATAATGCAACATGGTCAGATAGGTTCATAGGTTCATAGGTTTATACTAGGCTATCTGCCCTAAGGCATTTATAAGCCTAGTCCAGAGTTTTGTGGCTTACGCCACCCCTTCTATGGAAACAATACTGTGCCCATTAGTTTGTTGTGCCTCTGTCCAGCAGTGTCACAGAGAAGATTCCTGGGGTAAACCTACGATCTCCCATCCACAGGTCAAGATTCCTCTTGAACAGAGCCAGCGAGGTGCTCTGCCTCACATGGACCGGGATTCTATTCCACAGCATAGGGAGTCTCTAAGTGATAAATCTATCCCTCCAGCATGTCCTACTTATATCCCTGCTAAGGTTTAAGTCACTTGCCCTAGTGGTTCTGGTGGATTTGGAGTTTTTGAGGTGGAGCATGTCCATTAAGTCCTGGTTGGACATGGCCTTGTATGTCAGGCACATGTCACCTCTGAGCAGATGGCATGCGACTGAATAGAGCTGGAGTTTCTTCAATCTGGCAGCATATGACAGATGTTGGAGTCCCTTTATCCTTTTGGTGAGGGACTTTTGGGGTCTCTCCAATTGCTGCAGATGTCGGGTGAGATACATCCCGAATGGAGCATTGTACTCAATCATTGGTCTGATAAGTGAAGAGTACAGGGGAACAATGACCTCACTAGATCTGGATGTGAATCCCTTCATGATCAGGTGGGCAATGTAGAAGGTCTTTCTAACCACTTTAGCAATGTGAGTGTCAAAAGAAAGGCCACTGTCAACCTGGGTCTCCAGGTCCCTGATAACCTCTTCTGTGCTTAGAGGATTGCCACCTATATGGTAGCTTGGGGTTACCTTGCTTTTACCGAAGGGTATGACTATACATGTTTTGGCATTTAACTTCAGGCCATGGCTCTGGCACCAGCTATCAGTTTCCGTGAGTCCCTTCTGAAGGATATCTGTGTCTGATGCACTTTCCACTATGGCGCCCAGTTTGCAGTCATCTGCAAACTTTGTCAGCCAAAGTCCTCCCATGTTGGCCTGTACTTCTGAGAAGTAGATGCCGAACAATAGGGGGCCAAGGACCGAGCCCTGTGGGACACCACTTGTGACCGGCTTGGAGTCTGACATAGCACCAGCAACTCTAACCCTGTGGATCCTGTCCTTAAGCCAGTTTGCAACCCATCTTGTGACATATGGGTTTACATTTAAGTTGGTAGGTTTTCTACAATACCCGAGTGGGGTATTGTGTGAAAGCCTTTGCAAGGTCAAGGTAGGCTGTATGGACTGCCTTTCCCTCATCAATGGCCTTAGTGACTGTTTTGAAGAAGTCGACCAAGTTCAAAAGGCATGATCTGCCCTTGACAAAGCCAAACTGGGACGGGTCCAATGTCTGCATGTCCCCTATATCTTTGTTTATGAGCTCCATTATGATCCTCTCCATAGCTTTGCAGACTAGACTTGTTAAGCTTATGGGGCGGTAATTACCAGGGTCCATAGAGGCACCGCCTTTGTGCAGATGTGCACAACTGGACCCTAACCAGGCTGTTGTGCTCACTATGGAAATGTAAAGCAGTGATAGGACTAAAGCCCAGGATACTGTCCACCACAGTGAAAATACTGAACCACTACATTATACAGTACTACAGTGTTAGGTCAGTATGAACAGATGTTGACAATTGTATGCAAAGTATCCCATGCAAAACCTGCAGGCACAGTATAATCCCTGTTGTGTTCACAAAAAGCATTTGGACAGTAACTACACAACATGACACAGAACACACAACCATAAACAGGAGATATTTGTTGAAGTTCACACTCATCCACAAAGGTGATGGGCTGCAGAGTTCAACATATGGAAAGCTCACACTGGGCATGCTCACACACTTTGATAAATGAGACATCTTTCACACAACATGCCATGGGAAGGCTGAACTGGGCATGCTCACACACTTAGTCCAAATATCAGTTTAGCATTTTGCCACATATATCTGGTATATGTGTTATTCCAGTAACCAACAACATTATAGCAATCCGACCAGTGCTCACTTTAAATGACTACAGAGACATACATGATATAGTGGATTTCCCCCATATGCAAACATCGTCCACAGATACACAAGTTGTTCATACAAACAGGAAATGTTATGGCAATAAAGACCTGCAAACACTGCTATCAGCACCAAATAATGTGCATCTGACAGTTAAACATATGGGTGTAGAGGTCAACACTAGGCTGTTTTCCCTAGGGAATGACAGCTTATCCAGAGTGTGTGTGTGTGGGTGATTGTGGTTGGTCTGTGTGCAAGTCTGTGTGAGGGAAATGTTCCTCTTAGCAACTGGGAAAACACACCACAGGATGCTCATTCCCCTTTCTAAACACTGATGATGTCAGCACCCTACAAGTATATCAGGAGAAAAAAAAACTCCCAGTAATCTGAATAGCGTGCTCCGCTAATGCGTCTGTCTCTAGTGTTATAACATAGTTAGATAGGGGTTTGAATCCAGCAAGTGTGTGTGAAGGGGGGTTAGTGTGTGTATGAAAAAAACATCCCTTCTGGCAACTGTGAAAACACACCACAGGATGCCCATTCCCTTTTCTAAACACTGATGATGTCAGCACCCTATAAGTATATCAGGAGAAAAGAAATCTCCCAATAATGTGAATAGCACGCTGTGCTAATGTGTCTGTCTCTAGTGCTATAACATAGTTAGGTAGGGGTTTGAATCCGGCAAGTGTGTATGAGGGGGTGTTAGTGTGTATGAAAGAAACATCCCTTTTGGCAACTGGGAAAACACACCACAGGATGCCCATTCCCCTTTCTAAACACTGATGATGTCAGCACCCTATAAGTATATCAGGAGAAAAGAAATATCTCAGTAATCTGAATAGTGCACTCCGCTAATGCGTCTGTCTCTAGTGTCATAACATAGTAAAGTAGGGGTTTGAATCCAGCAAGTGGTAAGTGTGAGCAAAGGGGGGGTTAGTGTGCGTGTAAGTGTGTATGAAAGGAACATCCCTTTTGGCAACTGTGAAAACACACCACAGGATGCCCATTCCCCTTTCTAAACACCGATGATGTCAGCACCCTATATGTAAATCAGGAGAAAAGAAATCTGTCAGTAATGCTAATAGCGCGCTGTGCTAATGCGTCCGTCTCTAGTATCGTTTGAATCCAGCAAATGGCAAGTGTGTGTGAAGGGGGGTTAGTGTGTATGACAAAAATGTCCCTTTTGGCAACTGGGAAAACATACTACAGGATGCACATACACTTTCTAAACAATATCACAATTATTTATGGCTTTTGATTCCAGACATGTCACATGTGTTTTGCTCACACAGAATGCCCATGTGTGCGGGTTGTTTCTCACAATAATGCATGACATCGATTAAACCAGTTATGGCAATGCACACATGATGTATGTGTGTGCCAAATACACATATGTACCTGTATCCTTCAATAGTTACCATGTGTGATGCCGGCCACATGTGAATACATGGTATTTGCACTGGGTAACATTATGACTGTGGTCTTCTGTGCAGGTGCTGCATGTGGGATGTGTATATACAGTGTGACATGTAGATGCTATCAACCTAGTAGTGAGGGATACACACCTGGTCTGGGGCATATAGTCTACATGTTGCTGATGAAGAGGTGCTGCATGTTTTCACCTGTTGTGGGAGTGGTAAGAAGTTGTTCCATAGCAATGCAGTGACCGCATGCTAAGAATCTTTCAGCTAGGGTGTTGTAGCTACAGTAATTCATTAGCATTCAGTAATATGTCAGCATTCCTGGTGAGGGTATGATGCCAACCAAGGTCAGTGTTCTACCAGCCTGTGCCACTTGCTCAGTGAGCCCTTCCATGTTCCCTATCATGTATTCCAGTGAGGGACATCACACATCAGCTGTAGTGGCATGGACAATGACTGAGTCATATGTGTCCATGCATCTGACTGACCTGTATGCTTGTGTTATGTGGTGGACCATAGTGCCCCATGAGCAAATCACTGTGACCTTCACCTTGTCCAGCCTGGTGAGCATGACCTCACTGTACTGGAAAATAAAAGTACCTAACACAACTGCAGCAGTTGTGTTGTATAGCTGTACCGACTGTGCTTGTTTGGCACACAGGATTTGTGTGCTATGTGTTATGCGTGCTGTGTTCAGGCCTAACGTATGCTTGTTTGCCAGCTGCAGAGGTGTCTGCCACTCAGGCAGGATGCCATTCTTAGGCTCCACAAATGGCCCGGTGTGTTCCCGTGCTTGTATTGCTGTCAGTGTAGGTCTACATCAGACTGGTATTGCAGTCACTGTAGTATTTCATGCCACCTGACAGGTTATGCCAGTACTGGGTTCAGAGTGCTTAGTCCACAGTTTGGCTATGTGTTTCCATCTCATACATGTGTTGTACATCCATGGGTAGGGGATAGGGTTGACTGTGTACATGTGGCAGCTGTGACATTACTACATGACTCACATATTCCACAACTGTACCATAGAGGTGACTGACAACTGACCTTTGCACATGCTACCATAGTATTGAGATTGCATTGGTGATTAACAGCACATAGGGCCAATGGTGAACAAGATACATAGGTTCATAGGTTCATACTAGGCTATCTGCCCTAGGGCATTTATAAACCTAGCCAGAATGTGCATGGCTTTCACCATGCATTGTAAATCTATCTTGCTATGCCCTTTTCCAAGGTTAGTATACTGTGCCTCTGTCTAACAGTGACACATAAGTGATACCCAGGGTAAACCTACAATGTCCCTTACAGTCATTAATATTCCTCTTGAAGACAGTCACTGAGTGACTCTGCCTAACCTGTATTGGGATAATATTCCAGAGTGAAGGGAGCCTCTGAGTTATGAATGTGTCCCTCCAGCATGTCCTATGTATATCACTCCTGAGGTTCAAGTCTTTCCAGCGTGTAGCTTGATGGGATCTGGATATTCTGAGGTGCAGCATGACCATTAAGTTAGGGTTTGACATGGCTTTATATGTCAGGCACAGATTGCCTATGAAGAGGCAGTATGCCACTGAGTAGAGCTGCTGTTTCTTTAACCAGTCAGTATGTGGCATCTGTTTGAGCCCTTTGATCCTCTTGTTGAGGTACTTTTGTGGTCTTTCCAGTTGCTGCAAGTGTCTGGTAAGGTGCATGCCGACAGGGGCATTGTAGTCAATTATGGGCATGATGAGGGATGAGTAAAGAGGCACAATGTCCACCCATGATCTACATGTGAATCCCTTCATGATGAGGTGGCCTATATAAAATGTTTTCCTAACCACTTTGGCCATGTGGTTGTCAAATGAGAGAATGCTATCAACTTGTGTACCCCAAGGTCCATAATTCCTTCGTCTGCACTTAATGGATTAACACATATGTGGTACTTTGTGGTCACTTTGTTTTTGCCAAAGGGGATGACTATACACTTTTTGGCATTCAGCTTGAGGCCATGGCTGTGGCACAAGTCATCTGTTTCTAAGAGGCCCTTTTGGAGGATGCATGTTTTGGCTGGAGAGTTGATTATGGTGTCCAGTTTGCAGTCATCTGCGACTTGCTCAGCCACAGTCCTTCCATGTTGGCCTGTACCTCTGATAAATATATACTGAACAAGACAGATCCCAGGGCTGAGCCTTGTGGGACACCACTTGTAACTGGTTTTGAGGCTGACATGGCTCCAGCAATTCTAACCATGTGTGTTCTGCCCTTGAGCCACTGTGCAATATCTGTAGTGACATAGGGGTTAATATGTACACTGGTAATCTTCCCTAGAATGCACAAGTGGGGTATTGTATCAAAGGCTTATGCAAGGTCCAGGTAGGCTGTGTAGACCACCTTCCCCTTGACAGTTGCCTTGGTGACTGTTTCAAAGAAATCAAACAGGTTTGAGAGGCAGGATCTGCCATTAACAAAGCCAAACTGTGTATGATGAAGTGTCTGTAGGTCCTCAATATCTATATGTATGAGGTTCATGATGATCCTTGCCATAGCTTTGCAGACCAAGCTATTCAGACATATGGGGCGATAGTGTCCAGGATCTGTTAAGGCACCACCTAAATGTAGAGGGACCACTGTTGCTGTACGCCACTCTTTGGCCACATATCATGTAGTAAGGCTGGGATTGAACAGTAGTGTTATGTCTGGGTGTAGCTCTTCTTGGAATTCATGTAGGACACAGCCTGGGACACTGTCTGGTCCCATTGATGCAGTGTTTATTGCTTTGGAGAGGGCAGCTCTTACCTGAGCATCTGAGATGTCAGGGGGGGCAGCACTCTGCTGGGAGAAATATTTACCCTTTTGGTGTGGAGGGGGGAGAAGATAGCAGTGAACCTGTCCACTAGGATGTTGGCAATGTCTGTGTGTTTGGTATTTCTTGTGACATCTTGGACTACCTCTGAGCATATCTGGGAATTACCACCCAGGTTCCTAACATAACTACAGAAAGCCTTGTGATTATCCTCTGTGTCTTGTGGAATCTGCTCTCAAAGATGGCCTTAGACAATCTTATGAGTGCCTGTAGTTTTCTTCTAATACTCATCTGTGATGCCTTCACATTTTGGGAGTTTGTTGTATCATTTAGTAGCTTCATCCTTCTATTGTATAGTTTGTTTATGGCTGGTGTCCACCACACAGGACGTCTGCCTTTTGGGGATTGGGTCTTGCTTTTATTTGGGATTGCATGATCCATGCATTCCTGCAGGTGTCCATAGAATGCCTTTATACAGGTATCTGCAGTCTGGTCCATATTTTCAACAGGCCTGGGGGCTTTGAAGGTTTCCACATCATTTATGAGGAGTGTGAACATGCTTTACATGAGTTGTTGACTGTATTCTTCTGTGCAGGGGGGTGGCCTTGGGATGTGAATATCCAGTGAGATTAGTTTATGGTCTGATCTTACCAGTGAGGGATACACTTCTGGCTGGAGCATAGAGTCCCCATGTTGGTGATGATCAGGTTCAGTATGTTTTCCCATCTTGTGTGAGTGGTAACAAGTTGTTCCATAGCATATTGGTATATAAATTCCAGTAATCTGTGGGCTAGGGTGTTGGAGCTACAGTCATGCTCCCAGTCTATGTTTGGGTAGTTTAACCCACCCAATATAATGGTGTATGGACAGACCTACATATTTACAACTGTTTTCAGGAAGGCCAAGTGCGGTTCTTGTGTTTGTGAGGGTGGTCTGTAGCAGGCTATAACCTGGAAGGCAGTTTTACCCATTGTTACTTGCATATGGATAGTCTCTGATGTTTGGTGCTTTGCCACCAACCTGGAGGTATGGGTATCTTGGATGAATATCAATACACCCCCTGCTTTTGTGGTTTTGTGCAAGTTTTGGGCCTGAAAAGCATGGTATGAGGTATAACTTGGTAGTGCTGGAGTGCTGTTGGTAGCCCTGAATCCGGTATCTGTTACTGCACAGATAGCAATGTTCTCCATGCTGAGGAATGTTTTGAGTGTGTGCATCATCAGGTTTAGAGTCCTGCAGTGGCATATCTGACTGCTCACGTGGTCAGATGCCAGATAAGTCATATGCAAAGTGTCACAGGCAATGTACATGTGCACAGGAGAAACAGTGACATTCTGTCAAGTGAGACATGAACAGACATATAGTAAGCTATGCAGATGTCACTAGGAGTTCACAGAAGCTGTGTAACTCTGCATGGCAGGTCGGATCAGTATTCCAGGGTAACTGCAAGGAAACATGCATGCAAACATAGCTACTGTAAGCAGGGCTGCATGTAGTCCATTGTACAACAAACAAGCTGTACCACTTTCAGTAGGTAACACTGCAAATGCTCACCAGCTGACATATGAATGCCTATGTCACCAAAGGTGATACTTACCAGACCATGGACAGAAATGACATGGCCAGACACGCTGCATCCCACAATGAACACATATCTCAAGCAACACAGACCTCACAAAGTCAGTGTTCTTAACAGGCACAGCCCATAAGGCCAAACACAATGTGTGACACACCTATAATAGGTGATGCCATAGTCAGACACACTGACGTCCCGCCCCCCAGACTGAGCAAGGTGAGGGTCACATTTAGCTACCTGTCGGGTGATAGAATGTGCCACATAACACAAGCACTCAGGTCACTCCACAGCAAGTACAAGTATGAGGCAGTCATTGTCCATGCTGGTGTGAACAACCTGAGACGTACCTCCCTGGACCACATGGAAAGAGACACAGAGGAGCTCTTACATCACCCTCTCAAACTCAGGAATCCCACACAGCCTTCATGACGACACAGGAGAGTATAGATTTCTCTGCAAACACCATCATACTGGGTGACGTCAACTACCCAAACATAGACTGTGAACATTACTCAAGCCACAATACCCAAGCTCTAGGGTTCCCATAGTTCAGAAACTCTTTAGCTATGGAACAGGTAGTCAACATTCCCACAAGAGTGGAAAATATACTAGACCTCATCATCACAAACATGAGTACAAAATGCTCACCACTTGAAGTATATCCCTCATTGTTGCAATCAAACCATATACTAATCACACTGGAGTACTGGATCCCCCACATATGCAAACCTCAAACACATCTATGTGTGTGTGGGAAATGCCCCTATTAGCAACTGTGACAGTACACTACAGGATGCAGATTCCCCTTTTGAAACACTGATGATGTCAGCACTCTATAACTATATTACCTGAATTAAAGCTCTGCAATAATTTGTATAGCGTGCTCTGCTAATGCGTCTTTCTCCAGTGGCATAATATAGTTAGGTAGGGGTTTGAATCCTGCAAAGGGAAAATATGTGGGTTTGTGTGTGTGCATAATGCTGTGAGGGAAAAGTGTCTTTTGCCAACTGGGAGAACACACTACAGGGTGCACATTCCTCTTCCTAAACACAGATGATGTCAGCACCCTCTAAGTACAGCATTAGAAAGGATTTCTCTCACTAATGCAAATAGTGCACTCTGCTAATGTGTCTGTCTCTAATGTCATAACACAGTTAAGTAGGGGTTTGAATCTTGCAAATGGAAAGTGTGGGGTTAGTGTGTGTGCACAATGCTGGGGGTGGGATGTGGCTTTTGTCAAATGGGGCTACGCACTGCAGGGTGCACATTTCCCTTAACAAACAGTGATGTTGACAGCACCCTATGCAAACAACATGACAACAGACAACTGCCAGTACTCAGTATAGTGCTACATGCTACTGTAACACGCACATGTACCAAAATATACCTAGATAGTGTTTTGAAACCTGAATGTGGCAAGTGTGTGGATGTGGGATGTTTCTGTGTGTGCATTTCCATATGGAAAACATGTTGGATGTGGCAATCAGGGAACCACAGTACCTGATGCACATTACACTTTTAAACTAATGAGGTTGCCTGCACCCTGTGAGTACAGGTAGAGAAGAGGAAATCGGTAGTAATCCAAATAGTGCACTTTTCAAATGTGTACCTGTCATGTGTCGACAGCTACTCATGTAGGGTAATAAATAATGGAAATGACAGGCGAGCATGTGCATGTGTGGGGGTAGCAGGGTGTGTGTAAATGCATGTGTGACAGAACAGATACATATAGCTGAATCTACAATACAGCACATGATGCACATTCCCATAGTCAATGGTAGCATGTGATGGTGTGCAGCTGGTACACTTTGGTAAGTAGTATGGGTGCAGATAACATTTCAGGACATTCATACAGTTACTGCAGCAGGAATGCTGGGATATACACACAATCATAGTGGAACAGTGAACAGTTACCAACATGTTACTACTTATACACATCTATGTAGTCACCCTGTGCATCAGCAACGTGTTTACCTTTTCCTGCACTGATGTTGTAGTATGCAGGAGGTGGCACAGTGTCATCATATGCACAGGGTGTGGGTTAGGTATGCCCAAGCCAGCCACTGGTAACACCAATTGACATGTGTGTGTATGTGTGTTTGTGAGGGGCAGCAGTACAGGGTGGACCAGTGTTGGTGCAGTGAGTGTGTGTATGTGTTTGCCCTAGGTGTTACATTTCTGCATGTGTGTAAGCGCGCACACAGTCCCACATAATGGCTGCCATGTACAGGGTTTTGTGGACAGCCACAGACTGCACCTGTCAGGTCATCCAGATCAGTGTCTGTGGGCACGGACACGGTACCTGTGCCTGGCAGGGGTGCTACAGACCATATCCGGTACTAACCCAGACTGGGTACTGTCATCGGAAGCGGGTGTGTGTTGACTGGACACAGTTCCCTGTTGGGACTGTCCAGAGCTATGTGCACGTGTTCTCCTGGGGCGTCCTGATGACAGCACCGACTTGCTGGGGCTGCTGCTGGCACTTGAGGTGCGTGAGTGGGCCTGTTGTCGTCCACGGCGAATGCCAGCTGGTGCTGTTGCCAGCATATGGCCACGTCGACGCCGCAAACGCACACCATCACCCTGGCCCATGGACATCTGGTTGTGGAGCAGCTGTTGTATGTCCCCACAACGTCTGTCAACGACATCTGTGAAATTACGAATAGCATTCGCAATGTCACACATGCCATCTGTCATGGCTGTGCGACATGCTCTCAGCTCCCTCAGACCCTGTCTGGTGTACCTTTCCATATGCACCTGTGCCTGCATAACAGTCCGAAACATAGTGGATGTTGACATACCTCCTTGGGCACGTCGGCCAGAGGCAGTACAGCCACGGATGCCCCCACGAGAACCCATGGGCGACTGTCTGCATGGTACCATTGGACAACCCTGCTCATGGCTGCTTTGTGGGGATGCATGTACCACAGGTACCACATTACCCTGATCTATGCCCAATGCATACTGTCCATCGCCTAGGGACAATGGTGACAAAGGATGTAACGGCAGGATGACTGTGCGCATTGAAGGGGTTGACAGCTGTGTACTGTCAATTGGCTGACCAATGGCGGACCCAGACACACCTTCCTGCACCATTATAGACATTTCATCATCATCACAGGGGCACAAGATTCAGGTTCCCTGCTGCAGGTCACCAGAGCAGCACCAGAACCTATGGGAGGAAAACAGGGAACACAGGTTACAGTCTCAACACATATTTTACGGTGATGCACTTCAATACAAATGCACACATTCAGAAATGGACACATGCACTCATGGACACACACACACATGCACACATGGGCACAGGCACACTTGCACACATGCACACCCCACAGTACACACACACATCAGTACTGAGTTACAATACTCTTACTAGTATTAACTTGAGTATTGCAGGTATTATTAAACACACTCACCAGCATGTATACTACAGAGTTACACTACTCTTACTAGTATTATAAATTGTTTTTCAAGTAATGATAAACACACTCACCAGCATGTATGGCCTGCCTCATTGCTAGATGGGAGGGACCTGGAAATATGAAGAAAGTAATGTCAGTGGGCACAAGTGTGCCATTTGTTTTGCATATGATACAGTACAGTAGTACACCAGTTCCCTTATACACATCAGCTGCTCATAATGTCAGTATCACACATGCACAATTACATATCATGATGACAGATACATACTATGTGCACACCTTATGCATGCATGAAGTAACAGTGTACAGAGCAGTCATATGTACATATGGCATCTTACCTGCATGCTCAGTGTCTTGCTGCTGTGTGGATCCAACCTCCATCATGATGCAAGTCATGTTGTTGTTCTGGGGCTGGATCCATGACACTTAACAGTAGCCCCTCCTGTCTGGTGAGGGGGGGGATGTGTGGCCACCCCCCCACCTGTGGCAACCTGTTGCCTGCGGATATCTGTAGCACACTGGCGGACATTTCTAATCAAATCACTGCAGTGATGTCTCACCTGCTTATATGTCCTATCATGCATGCCAACATCATTTATCCTGCTGACAAGGTTTTGCCACAGTGCAGACCTCTCTTGCTGATTCTGGGTGGTGTGTGAAAACAGGATGTCATAGTCACACACCAGGCGCTGGTGGATCACTTCGTCCTCTGCAGCAGAGTAGGCAGGGTTCCTTTTTGGACCCATATCTCCCTGGAAAAGTACACAAACAGGATATCAGCAGAGTATGTCAGCAATATATGGTACACATTCTATACATAAAGTATTAAATTGTAGTTATTACTGCTTGGTTGTAACTTGATTAAAGTGTAGCTATCATTCTACGTCTTTCGGTTTAAGCACTTGGCCTTTAGACCAGTTGTTTTACATTAGGAAGGTTTGTGGCAAGCACTGTGGTGGCAGGACAGGTAGCTGTCATCCTTCTAAGTTGGGAACTGCTGATTGAGAGCCCAATGTCCAAGTGTATTAGTTCTGGTATAAGCAGTTGGGCTTCAGGCCAGTTATTTAACATTAACAAGGTTTGTGGTCTGCACTCTTGTGTGAGAATAGGCTGTACTCTGCCATTCATAGCTGGGAACTTCTGGTTTAAGGTTTATAGTGCCTGCATATTTGAACTGTATCTTACTGACATTGGTACACCTTGTTTGCTGTAGCATACACTACATCCAAGCCTCCTGAATCTAGCTTTGTTTATATGCTTGTTATTTGTTAGCTTGTTATTTCACTGGTACGCTAATTCCACATAATACACAGCTTCTCAGCACTTCTGTGAATCACTACTGATATCTGCATCACTTACTGTACTTATTTCCTTGTTACACTTGACAGAAAGTGACTGCTTGTCGATTTTGCATTTACTTAATTGTAACACATTGCACAAGTTACCTGGCACTTGCTCACTGAAGCTATTATATCAGTCAGCAGTAGAAATTAATATCAGTACACCCTCACTCCCCACTGGACCTTGTTTTCAATTATTACGGAATTCACAATAGTATTCTAGCATGTCCAAAGGTCAGTTGTCAATCTCCTCTCCAGTCCAGCTGGTGAGTGTAGTAATCCAGAGGCAATGTTATAACAGCCTCATGTACACAGACAACCCCTTCCTCCTAACAACAAATTCAAACACATGTGAATGATGCAACCATATACCAAACTGGAGGCTAGGCTCTCTCTACTCAATACTGCCATAACCAGTCAGGTGGAGAAGGAAACCAAATCACTACAATTCCAGTCTCACATAGACCTACCACGACAGCAAAACAAACACATAATCACACAAAAACATACTCGGAGGCTCAAAATAAAGATCTGCCTAAGCAGCAGAGACCTCCAAAGCAGACACCCAAGCAACCGCTACCCCAAAACCAAACACTTGCAACACATATCTCACAAAGCCAATGTGCTGAACACTCACAGCCCTTAACAGTAAACAACACACCTCATACACTTGTAATAGGTGACTCTATCATCAGGCACACTGACGTCACATTCACCAGGCTGAACGAGGAGAGGGTCACAGTGTGCAGCCTGTCGGGCACTACGACCCGCCACATAACACAAGCACTCAAGTAACTCCAAGGCAAGTACAAATATGACTCACTCATTTTCCATGCTGGTGTGAATGACCTGACACATACCTCCCTGGACTACATGAAAAGAGAAAGAAAGGAGCTCTCTGAGCATGTAGCCCAAGACAGTATGACCCTGACCTTGAGTAGCATCTTACCCTCACCAAGAATGATGCCACAATATCAAGGCAAGATGATCCCTTCCAACAACTGACTGAAGTACTGGTGTCATTCAAAGGTTATCCAATGCCTGTCAGCTTGGGATGATATGCTGTACAAGCCACAATGCTTTGCTAGGGACAGCTTGCACCTGTCACCCCTGGGCTTTTGGATTTTGCAAAGGCTCTTGCTACACCCATAGTGCCTTTATTAGGCTAGGCTCATAAGGCAAACCCACATCCATACGTATCACAAAGGATGAGGAACTAAGAGTAATGCTACTCAACACCAGAAGACTAAACCTCAAGATACACACACTCAAAACTCTACTTAGCATTATGGAGATCGATATCTGTGCAGTAACAGAAACCTGTTTCAGGTTTCCCAAGAGCACACCAGCACTACCAAGTTATACATGTTACCAATCTTGTCGGCCCCAACACTTGGACCAAACAACAAAAGGAGGGGGAGTATCAATAGTCATCAAAGATACCCACACCTCCACATTGGTGGCAAAGTATCACATAGGTGTTAAGCCATTAAGTACAGAAGATGTAATTGGGGACCTGGGGAACAAACTTGATAGTAATCTGTCATTTGACAACCTCGTGGCCAAAGTGGATTGAAAAACATGTTATATAGCCCAGCTAATCATGAAGGGATTCACATGTACATCAGGGGAGGTCATCATGCCTCTTTACTCATCCATCATCATGCCTATAATTGAGTACAATGCCCCTTTTTGGATGTACCTAACCAGACACCTACAGCAACTGGAAAACCCCCAACAGTACCTCATCAAGAGGATCAAAGGGCTCAAACAGATGCCATATGCTGCCCAGTTAAAGAAATTCCAGCTGGACTCAGTGGCATACTGCCTGTTCAGAGGCAGTCTGTGCCTGCCATATACAGCCATGTCCAACCCAGAAGTAATGGACATGCTGCACCTCAGGAAATCAAAATCCCATACAGCCACATGCTCAAGAGACCTGAACCTTGGCACTGAAATAAATAGGACATGCTGGAGGGACAGATTCATAACCCAGAGGCTCCCTTCACTCTGTAATGAACTCACAGTACAGGTTAGGCAGAGTCCCTCATTGACTCTCTTCCATAGGAATCTGGATGAGTGGATGGAGATCATAGTTGTACCCCGGGTATCACGTCTATGTCACTGTTAGAGAGAGGCACAGTATACTAACCTCGGAAAAGGGCATAGCAACATAAATTTTAATTGGGTGGCAAAAGACAAACACATTCTGCTAGGCTTATCAATGCCCTAGGGAAAATAGCCTAGTATGAACCTATGAACCTATGTGTACTGCTATACTACTTCTGCCATATGTCGCATGTGTGTGTGTTGTGGGGGATGCGCAGGTAATGGCCAGATATTTCTGCACAGGCAACACTTCTGAAACACTCTGGGTGTTCATCCCAACATACTGTATGTGAGTTGCCATCCAACACTGTGATGTGGACACACATTACTCAGCCTGGATATACATATCCCAACAACACCAGAGGCACAATACACTACCTTGCTATGTATGTATGTAATTACACAGTTATTCACTAGTTAGGACTGTGATGCTATCCATGCAGCCCACTGGGCCAGTGGAAGCCACAACACACACTGCTGGCCCCTTTGAAAAAGCTTACCACAGACATCCCACATAGTGCATGTAATGTGCACACACATATCTAACCCAGACCGTATGCACACCACTTATTTACCCTGTCCAGTGGACTACAGATACAGGCACATTGTATAACAATAGCAGGAGGCTACTGCAGCACAGAGCAGATTCACATGAAGGCAAGGCATCTGTGGTCAGCAGTGGTAAGATGCTTCACATTCACCAAATGCACAGATATTGGCAACATTGTTGCAGACAGTTTAGGTGCAGGTATCCCCCCCCCCCATTCTCCTACACAAGTGGAATTAGTTATCACAGATGAATGTAACCTCCCTACCATCTCACATGTCCAGGTGAGGGCCACCCTCAACATTGCAGAACACACAGCATCACTGTTACAAAATGGTATCCCTGGATGTGTGATACGTTCACCCCTAGAGGACATAGCACCACATTACAGACTGATATTAAACCCTGGCCATACTACAAGATATGCACCTGAACAGTGCCATACATACACAGTGGTCCCACACCAATGAGGAGGAACCTCTACTGACCCTGGGAACTACTGCTTCATATGCATAACTGGCCTTGTGTTCTAAGCTATGGAAGTCTTAAGTATGGAAGACATGTACAGCAATATTACATATGTATATATATCAGGACTATGTACACACAACCTATCTCATGGACATACCTATAGATAGTGAACTATGATACATTTGGAGGTTTCACAGTAAACACAGTATTAACCAGCTACTTTGCATTACCTGTGTTTGTGTCAGCTGTTGCTGTGTCACTGGTGCTACTTGCTGTTTGCTGCTGCTGCTGCTGCTGCTTTTGTTGCTGTGATGATGCAGTTTTTTTTCACTGCCTTTCTTTCTTTCTTTCTTTCTTTCTTTCTTTCTTTCTTTCTTTCTCTCTCTCTCTCTCTCTCTCTCTCTCTCTCTCTCTTTCTCCGTCGGTTTGGTGCAATGAATGTATTGCATGTGTGGAGTGTTAGTACTGGATGCTTTTGTAGGTATCTGCATAGGTCCATGTGATGGCCTCTGCACCAATTGTAAGGCAGCTTTTGCTAATTGCATGCAGCCAGTTGTGTACTGATTGCATGTCTCACTGTGATTTCAGGACAGTGCTATAAAAGGGTATGTGAGACAGACATTGCCCTTTCAGATTTTAAGGGCGTGGACCATGCTGCTATGCTGTCGACAGTGTTCTGTAAGTGTGAAGGTTAGTACGGCTCTCATGATTCATGCTGTGTTGTAAATTCAGGTTGCTGCATTTCTCTCACCTGTTCCCTGTAGTGAGTGTGTATGCATACTGACACCTACAACTATATTTCATATGTATTAATATATATATATATATATATATATATATATATATATATATATATATATATATATATACATATGTGTGTGTGTGTGTGTGTGTGTACATATACATACTTTCATATATGTACATTAGCTGACATTATTAAGTACAAGCTAACAATTAGCAGGGCTGTTTCTGTTAACACTAAACCAGTATGGGAATCCAGTAATTAGGACAGTAAAAGTCTACCTGACATGCTTTGGGTAGTACACATCCTATATTGCCTTTATCTTCATTCCTACTATTACATGTTCTACTTATTTTAGCACTATATTCCTGTATGAGAGTCATGGCTTAGTGGTAGGTCATACAGACTAGTGTTACAATGGTCTTGTGGTAGGGCCTAATAGTATGCTTTTATTTTGCTTTCAAATTGAGTACAGGGCCTATCAATCAAAGTGCTGAAGGCACCTTTAAGCAGTTAAAAGTGTTAGTAAGTCTCACAGGAGTCAGGCTGTGTTGCAGATTCTGGTTGCTGCAGTTATCTTCACTGTTTCCTGTAGTGAGTGTGTATGAATACTGACACCTACCACTATATTTCATATGTATTAATATATATATATATATATATATATATATATATATATATATATATATATATATATATATATATGTGTGTGTGTGTACATATACATACTTTCATATATGTACATTACCTTACATTATTATGTACAAGCTAACAATTAGCAGGGCTGTTTCTGTTAACACTAAACTAGTATGGGAATCCAGTAATTCGGGCATTAAAAATCTACCTGACATGCTTTGGGTACTACACATCCTATATTGCCTTTATATTGATTCCTACTATTACATGTTATATTCATTTTAGCACTATGTTGTTGTATGAGAGTCATGGCTTAGTGGTAGGTCATGTAAACTAGTGTTATCAAGGTCCTGGGTTCAAGACTGACAGTGGGAATTTATTTTTCTTTCAAAATGAGTACAGGACCTGTCAATCAAAGTGCTGAAGGCACCTTTACGCAGTTAAAAGGGTTAGTAAGTCTCACAGGAGTCAGGCTGTGTTGTAGATTCTGGTTGCTGCATTTATCTTCACTGTTTCCTGTAGTGAGTGTGTATGAATACTGACACCTACCACTATATTTCATATGTATTAATATATATATATATATATATATATATATATATATATATATGTACATATAATACTTTCATATATGTACATTACCTTACATTATTATGTACAAGCTAACAATTAGCAGGGCTGTTTCTGTTGACACTAAACTAGTATGGGAATCCAGTAATTCGGGCATTAAAAATCTACCTGACATGCTTTGGGTACTACACATCCTATATTGCCTGTATATTGATTCCTACTATTACATGTTATATTCATTTTAGCACTATGTTATTGCATGAGAGTCATAGCTTAATGGTAGGTCATGTAGACTAGTGTTACCAAGGTCCTGGGTTCGAGACTGGCTGTGGGAATTTATTTTTCTTTCGAAATGAGTACAGGACCTGTCAATCAAAAGTGCCAAAGGCACTTTTAAGCACTTAAATCCAGGTCTGCGCTCGTTTGTGCGGAGCTCACGCATGCGCACTGGCGTTTAGCTCCGCGCACACAAGCACACACCCGCGCTATTTTCTTTGAAAGAAAAGAAAAAGGGGTGACAGGAAAGTGGTGATAAAGGGGTCACAAAGAGGGTAAGACAGTAGGGAAACAAGCTTGGGATTTGCATGAAGGATGTAGGTGAGTCCCATAGTTGCCCATGTCTTTCTCAGCAACAGCTGTGCATTTGTATGTAATTTGGTGTGACATTTGAAACCTTCCACCCCTGAGAGAGGTGTCAGGACAACATTAATACCTGTTGTACAGCCAATTGTAATTAACAGTTTCAATGTCCAGCGGACATGTGTGCAACATGGACAGCTATGTATGGGGCGTAATTTTTTGTGGGTACAGAGTGCCCTTTTTTTTTTTTCAGGTGAGAGTGGTATGTCAGGTGAAGGTAGTCGGTATAGCTGGGGAGGTAGGTTGGGTAGGTTAACAGACAAGACAGACAAGACGCATACAGGGGCGGTGTATGACACATGTGGGGGGGTTACACAATTGACGGGGACGGAGGTTGGGATATCCAGGGCACATGAGCCCACAGATGGCAACAGTGGAACTGATATCCCCACCCATAGGCAGTTGCCACTGTTCCTTCACAGCCCAGGACGGGGCTGTGCTGGGGGCTGTGCAGGCAGGACAACGGGCATGCCTGTAAGCTGTGCCACCCAGGCCTCAAGCTGGCATAGGGGCCCAAGATCAGAGTCTTGAATCTCCCTTCGCACCACAGACCGGACACCTTGGAGGGTGAGTGGACGGGCTCCTCCGGCCACGCTTGCAGGGGGGGGACAGGCCCCATCCCCTGCAGCGCTTCCACCTGAAGGTGGCACAGGGCCACCAGAGGAGGGTCCGGCCTGGGCACTAGTGCCAGGTGCAGTCGCCAGATGAGGTGGGAGAGGTGGGTCCGCTGGGACCCGCCTTCCCAAGCGTTCTAGGTTTGTGAGTATGTTATGTTAGTTTGGGTTAGTAGCATATTATTACATTAAAATTAGTTGTAATAGCATGCATTGGTATTCCCATTAAACAAACACCCAGATATTAACACCATTGAACAACAGGCATATCAATATCACATGCATTATTCGAACAGAAATACACAATCAAACAGCATGCAGGGTTGATTAATGGCAACTGGCCATCAGGTTTGCAGGTATGAACAGGGCACATGCAAAAATGGACATGCATATATTTTTGGAACAACAGGACAAATGTCCATGGTTAATGAAATGTTCACATACCAATATTTAGTGAGTTTTTTAATTTGCAATTATAGGGTGGGGTGGAGAAAGAAAATGATGACACATTCATAAATTATACATTAATATACATTTGTAATAGAAACACAATTAACTTGTGGGTGATAGTTTCCAAATGATTTTTAATTGACTGTCATGCTAGACCTGTTACAGATACATCACTATCCTAGTTATTTTGAATTTGATCAGATACATCATCCTGCTACACTTTGATGACAGGGCAGGGACAACTATGGATGTTTAGTATGTCAGACAATCATTCATTCTATCTGAAATTGTTGACTGTCATCACCATATACAGATTTTGGCTTAAACATTCAAGATTCAGACACACTGAAATCAGTTTGGGATAATTCCCACATGCATTTAGTTCTGTAGAACCACACTGAGGCTTATATATTCAGGAGTTATTACTACTTTATTTATTGATACATGACCCTTTCTGTCACTCTCACACATCCTGCTATTTCACAGTTCAGGTTGGTACTTCTAGGCTTTGTTCACATATTAGACCTGTGGTGATTCAAACACTTTCCAGCAGCCTCACTTCTGTCATGATTCAGCATTTCAACAGGGGATATATCTCACATGTGATTAACTCAGCTTCTGAAGCTGTACTCTTGAGACTACTGCAGGTTATACTACATTTAATTAATGGTGGGACATCTGTATTACAGAATTATTTATTTCTATCAATTATATTTCCAGTTTCACTTGCATACTGATGAACTTGTTGCAGTCATACTTGCAGACTTTCACTTGTTGCTTGCACATTCTATTACTTTTAATGAATACACTGCAGTGTTCTGCTGTGTGCTACACTATAATATTTATTTACAAGTACTAGGTGGGGTTACTAACCTGCATGGTGGCGCAGCCGCACCAGCCTGCGGTCATGTGCCCTGCGATTCATAGAACGGACACCTGCAGCTGTAATAAAAAAACAAGTAATATTGGAATACACATCTCCATGGTATCAGCTAGTTGAATTCCTTACATACATAAGTAAAATGTAACTTACTCAGTAGTGGGGCGTTGGGCATATCCCGGGCCTCCTGGATCCATTGGGTCAACTGGTCTTCTTTACGTCGCTTCAGGTCCGCATGGTGGTGATGGACCTGCTCACCAGTACGTGGAATCCCAGTAGCACTTGTGAGATCATGAGCCAACTGGTCCCATGCCTCTGCCCTGTATGCTCCCCATGAGACCTGGCCCTGCATGAGTTGGGCCTCATGATGGTGAACTAGGAGCCAGACCATGTATCTGGACTCCTCAACGCCCCACCGCTGTGCTCGAAAGCAACATCCCTCCCCTACTCCACTCATTCTGCCTGCAGGTCTATTCTACAATCGTTTATGCTGTGTATTCCTGCCTATAGGGCTTATACATGCCGATTTTCCCGCACATTTCTATGATTGGCCATTTTGGAATTGTATCTACTTCACAGAAACTGCTTTATCATGCTCCATTTTGGATTATATCCTATATATATGCTATTTCTGCATTTCTAAGTACTGCTGTCATGGCTTAGTGGTTTAGTACCTTCACTCTAGTCCATGGTATCCTGGGTTTGAATCTGACCACTGATTTTTAATTTTCATGACTGTTTAGAAATGAGTTCAGGACCTGTCAATCAAACATGCCAAAAGCACGTTTAAGCACTTAAAACCAGGTCTGCACTCGTTTGCGCGGAGCTCACGCATGCGCACCGGCGGTTAGCTTGTGGGCACGGCGAGCACCTCCGCGCAAACGGTGTGCGCTGGGTTAAACCTTAATTGGCTAGTAACACGCATGTTAAGCTAAGCACAGCTAGTTGCACATAGTTTGAGCCTGTTAAACCAGTGCTTAGCTACGGGCAAGCAATTTGCAGCCTTTGAAACACTACTCAGCTACGGGCACTCTGTCTCACCTTGTTTGACAGCAGCTTAGCTATCAGTACATTTCTAAATATTTTTATTATTGTATTACTTGGAAATATATGCTCCATTTCATTCCATTTTACAAAAGGAAATACTTTTACATTTGTACAATACTGTCAGGGGCCTTTTTAGTGCTTATTTACAAAAAAAAAAGGTTGTTGTGTGGGCTCGAACCTTGCTTGCCTGCTCTTAAGCCGACAACTCTACCGCTATGCTATTACTTCTTGGCTTACTTTGCATATTTAGTTCTTATATCCTTTTCCACTGATTGCTAACTGCAGTTGTGCTAGTAGTACACCCGCGCACATGAGCGCACGCAGTAGCAAACATTTACGGGGTTTCAAAAAAAATAAAACAGTTTTCATTTTCATTTTATAACATCTGCTCACTTTTTACATTGCTGGTCTGTGGGGGCATGTGTTGTGTAGTGTGTTTATCCAGATTTCCATGGCCTCTCTCGTGGCTGTTTACTTTCTGCCATTGTAGACTTCTGGGGGCATGTCCGCTTGCAGGGCTTAGCCTACGGACACGCCCCCTACTGTCTTACACGGACCGTGTAAGAGTTACAGTGTGATTCAGCATGCCACATGCACCTCATGCATATGCATGACATGCTGACATCACACCGTTTAACTGCAGCCTCCGTGTAAGAGTTATAACTCTTACACGGAGGCTTCCTGAATTTGGCCCACTGTGTCATAACCATGTTTGCCATAGTCCATTTCACCACTAAACTGGTAAGTATTTTCAAAAACTTTGTTGAAGTTCAGGTTTTGCCCTGACAATGTGTTTTTATCTTTGACTAAACACTTTTCACATCTAGTCAATGGTGCCTGCTTACCCGAACGTTTGCTAGTTTTAGAAACAGTACCTGATGTTAAAGAAGTGTTCCCCTCTAATGCAGTTCCTTCCTTGGCCCCTCGTGGGTTTTCCAGCTGAAAAAAATCGCTGTTTTCACCTCTTGTATGCTTATTTTCTTTGCCACATCCTTTTCACCTCTTAGTTGCCCTCCACTACTACTCACAAACACTGGGTGTGGAGATGACAAAAAGGAAAAAAACTGCCTCTTCTCCTGCACACGTTTCCTCATTTGGTGGTGCTCCAGCACCACCCGCTAGTTCCTTATGATTAATCAACTCAATGAGAACAGTCAAGTCTCCTTTCAGAGCAGCAATTTCACTACGTATTGAAGAAAGCTCCACAGAAGCCAAAGAAGAAAGTTTAGGACTAGACATGTGCATATTGTCAAGCAAAGTGGTATCCCCTGAAGATGAATCCATGATATCAGTGCCAAATTTTACAAAGCAGTTGCTTTTTCCAAGAACACCAGCAGGTAGTCCAGACCAGAACAAAACCAACAGTAAGTAAGTAGGAAGATGTTCACTTAAGCTCACAGGGAGGCAGCTGAAGAGATTTAAGGTAGAGTTTTAATCTGTTAAGATCCAGTCTAGAATTGAGATTTTTTTGGTCAGTTCTGGTAGGGAATTGCATTTATTGAGAGAAAATGTGCATGCTTAGGAAGTTGGTAGGGGTTTCAATTCCAGGCTTCCCAATCAATATTAACATCACCCATTATAATGGTTTTATGTTGAAGGTTTAGGGATATTCAATGGAAAGTTTCTTCTGCTAATATTATGTTATGCCTACATGTATATATTTTTACAATGGTTATAGACTTTCTTTGAATTTATCTTAAATTTAGTGAGTATAATTTCTGTGTTGTCAAATTTTGGGATATTAACAGCATGTTTTTATGTAAGATTTCTATGACACCTTTGCATTTTGTTTGCCCATCCATCCTGTGCATATTGTAGTTGGGAGGTAAGATTTTGTTATTTTTTATCTCTGGCTTAAGCCACATTTTTGTTACAACATCAGGAAAGTATAATTCAAAGCAGGCATGAAAATCATGAATCTTGTTTAATATGCTTTTGAGGTCCATATTTATTAAGAATAAGTTGGATCCTCTTGGGTAGGGGTGTGGAGGGAAAGGGTAATTTGTGGTTGAGGGGATGGGAGAATTTTGTTGAATTTTGTTGGGACCTGGGTTAGGATGTATGTCTCCACAATGTTTAAGTTGTATATGCACCAAAATATATCTGAAAGCAGGCCATGCACATAATCAAGACTTTGCTTAGAAATACATGAACTCATTCATGCCTAAAATACCATCTAGGCAATTTTTTTATAGGTGTCCAAAGCACCTGTCACTTTAAGTAGTAGTCTACCCCGACACCCATGCTGCATCAGAATGGTCTGCACTTTTCTGCATATATTAAACTGTTTATGTTAATTTACAAAAGTCTAAATGCAGAAAAGTTATTTTTGCAATTAAGCTACTGTAAATTAAAAGGGAAAAAGTTAGCTTTCCATTGGAAAAGTCTGTGAAAAACCTTCTTTTTTAGAGGGTTTTTCACAGACCCACAACCATACTAGAAAATGTTATAAGCACTCCTTTTTGCCACTTGTAGTCAACACCCACTGCCACAACCATAACTGAAATGTAAAAATGTTGTAATTTGTCTATTTCTCACTTTTATAATAGTTCAAAACAGTAAATATTACAATATAGATGTAGCCATGGTGTTTGTATTTGTTGGCTAAACTGAAAACTGGTGGTGTGTCCTTCCTGGGGAGATGTCTGACATCACTATATATCAGCTAATAGCATAATCAGACATCTCTTCTTTTGTGCCACTGCCCTAGTCAATACCTGGAAATAAAAGCAGGGCAGTCAAGGGCTTATTTCTCTTTCATTTCTTCAATTCTTTCCAGTGTTTCATTCTGAAGCAACAATAGATCATCTTTACAAGTAAGCATTTTTAGGGAACTGATACAGCTGAAAAACTTTCTTTTTGACATGCAGATATACTGCAGCATGCTACCAATACAGCATGTCTTCACAGTTTTATACAGATAAAAGATGGTATTTGGTGCAGAAAAGTGCATGAACTTCAGGCAGATTTCTTCCTCCTGTGGGGAATGGAGTAGATTTGTGGGAATTTGAGTTGTACACCATAAACCTCAGGCATGCTTTGATTTAATGGGATCTGAAGTTTCCTCCTCCATCATTGTACTAAAATAGATGATCTCTCATTGGAAATTGTGTTTTTCTCCTGGTGCCTCTAGCAGTTTATTGTTGGACCTGGACAGCATATGGCTTTATTCTGTATTGTGGGCTCATAATAGTTTACGTGAAGAAATGCAATTTGCATGCATAAGATACAAAATGTATTTTGTTAGGATGGTTCAGCTCTCTGTTGTGTTACTAATTGTTGAATGTCATCAGTGAATGAATTTCTGCACTAATTGTTATTACTTTTCTCCAAATCTTAATCAAGTAGAAGCCATTCGAGAAAGCAGAAACTATAACCTGAGAGAACAAGTAAATATGCAAGTATTGAACCTAAAGGTGGTGCATATTTTTTTATAACCATGCAAGAAGAAGATGGATATATTTCACAAGTAGATCTCATTGTGCATTGCTGACTTTGGTAGTAGTGGCATATTTCTCCACTGTCCAGGATTTTGTCATTTGTGACTCGGGCATTACACTTACATACTAATTCTTCCTTGAGTTTATACTGATATAGTTAAGAGTCATCAGCTCCCTTAGTGGGTATAGTGTCTCTTATGTCTGACATAATTGTTTTTAGCTTTGCTCCTGATAATTTGAGGCAGTAGATTGAAAGCTGTTTGTTTACTGGCAGTAAGTAAAAACTAAGGTACCCTAATTATTGCAATAAAGCACTCTCTGATAGTATCCCAGTTTAGTTTTCTTTGTGGGTAGAAACTGGTGGGAGTATTACAGCAGTTTTGGATACCTGATGGAATAATAACAGCAATTTAGCTGAATGTCACTTTATTTATGCTGTAAATATAGTATTGGGTATTTGAGTCCCTGTTAAGAAGGTGATAAAAACTTTAGAAGTAGGCATAGTCCATCTTATTGGTTACATGATCTTGAAGCAAATGACTCAACTTGATGGTGTTTGAGACCACAGAAAACCACACACCACACACACACACACACACACACACACACACACACACACACACACACACATTTCTATATATATATATATATATATATATATATATATATATATATATATATATATATATATATATATAGATATAGATAGATAAATATAGATATAGATATATATTTACATATACACATATACATATGCACATATATGCATACTCACACACACACATTCACACACACGGACGCACGCACACACACACACACACACACACACACACACACACACACACACACACACACACACACACACAAGGATAATCAATATCCCTCTGTTCGCATGACAGTTCTGATTTCAGTGGTAGTGCTCACCTCTCAACTGTACGGATTTTTGCCTCGTATTTTTATTTCATTCCTAATAGAATTTATGTTTTTTGGCAAATCCCTGAGGATTGAAGTCTCTAAATAATGACATTTAAGCTTCAGACTTCATATCTTTCAGAAAATGCATACTAACATAAACAGGAAATAACATTTATTTGGATAATACAAGATGAGCAATGGTACATGTATATTTACTGTTTTCAATATGATTTCAGTACTTTACGCATTTTAAATATTAAGTCTTAGGGAAATAATCCATTAAAGTACAAAATAATACACTCAGCATTAAAACTGTGACATGGTAAAGCTACATATATGCTAACTTCATTTGTGAAAGTGCCACAAAATTTACTTTGAATAACTCGATGAGAAATAATGAGCAGCATTCACTATCTGAAGAGACCCTCTGATTAGGGAGAGTACTTGCTGTCTAGGAGGGGTGCTTTGTGTGTGTTTTGCTTGGGCCTGTTATCTGTGCTTCCAGACTACATATGCTGTATGTCTTAGTTTGCAAAGGGAAGTTATTGATTACTCCATTACACTTACAGTCAGTTTACATGATGGCACTCCTTTAGTCTAAATGACATACCACTAGGAATATGCCAAGTACTGTCATCTGCATGCTTATCAGCGAAGTGTTCATTCATAAATTGGGAAATAACAAATCTATTTTTATTACCATGCATTAAGTACTGGCGGAGAGAGGATATGTGACCCTGACTCATAGAGTGCTATATAGAGGATTGTAGGAGTGCAGCTAAGACCAAATGGCAAAGTAAGGGGGTAGTCAGATGCAACTGGAATGTACTGTTTTCTTGGTGAGTGTTTTTCAAACTTGCTATTGGATAACAGTATCCTCTTCATGTGTATAAGT